>NW_017219165.1:0-11537 GCF_001704415.2 Capra hircus | reverse complement strand
TTTTTTTTGTTGGGTGAGGCCCCTCCTGAGGGGATTTTATGCAAGGAGCAAGCTCTGTTTTAAAAGCTCTTTTGCTCAAAAATATTGTCACTATCGTTTTCAAACTTAAGCAATGTTCTGGGAGGCTTTGGATATAAAGTGGGGAGTTCTTAAGCCCTGGGGAGGCGCAAGCAGAGGTTGCAGTGGTCGCCTTAAATAAGACAACTTTTTTAAAGGTTTGGTTTGTGTAGAGGGGAGGGGGCTCTCCAGGGCGCTCGGTCGCTGCGTCCTATAAGCACCCTCCTTCCTCGGGAGGAAGAGTACAGTCTCTCTCCTTTTGTTTGCCAATGGCAGAAAATATGATCTGCGTAATAGGTGGAGACCCACTACGATCCACTGCTATAGTCTCTCCCATAGGCTATCTAACTAACAGCCTCATGACGGGGGTCCAGAACATTTGTAATAATATTTTACAGAGCAAAAGCATTTACAGGCCCATGCAAAGTATAATTAGTTTTTAGCTGTTTTATTACCTTTATCCAAGTATCTAAATCTCTTTTCTGGAAACCAAGGACATTGGTCTCGAAACACTAGCCTTTTAATCTTTAATTTGTCTTTTTTGTTTAACAGTTACAAAATTACTTGTATAAAGAGTGTCATTGTTTTGAGTCATTGTTACCCGTGTCAGAAAATTAAGAGTTATAGAAAAGTCTGCCTTGACAAAAAGGTTTTTACCTTAGCCAAGGGGGGTTTTGTTTTAAACCCTAAGATAGCAGGTTTCTTTTCAACCTCTAGAGCACCAGGGTTTCTCTTAAACCCTTGAACACTTCCCACTCGTCCTCACACTGTCTGTCCTACAGGGGGTCCGCGGCACCCTGAGTGGGTCCTAGCCGTCCCGAACACTCAACACTGGGGGAGTACCCGAAAGTACTCCGGGGGGAGTGATTAAGTCACTCCGGGGGGAGCAACAGAGAGTGCTGAGAGTGCTTGAGCTTTTGCTCCCGAGGAACCTACCTTCGAATAGCCTGTTCGGACACCACTTGCCGGGGTCCAGCCCCGGTGGATCCAGGGAATTCGAAGGGTGGACGGCGTTGGCGTGGAAAGACTTGTTTGTTTATTAATGTAAGATTAGATTAAGAAACTATAGTGTAGTAAGAAGATTAAGTGGAGGAAGAGGGCTGAATAGCTTGGTTTACGCGGAAGGCCAATAAAATTCCAGACAAGGAATTTGCACCATCTACGTTGGGCCACCGGCGCCCGCTTGAATATCTAAGGGTGCCTCGCCTTAAGCTCCCTTTCGTGCGGGTCTTAACAGCCGGGCAAGTAAGTAGACCTGGCGAGCCTCCGCGCCCCAGATGGAGATTCAGCCTGAAGTTAAAGTAAAGAGCAGAGAGAGGAAGGAGAGAAGAAGAGAGAGAGAGAGACATGGGGGGAGCCAGAGTCCCAAGAAACCAGGCCGAGAGACTAGTTCGAGAAACTGGCCCCATCCTTTATTGTTCAGAAGGCCTTTTATACTTTTGATAAAACACGGAGATCAATGGGTAACACAAAATTATGTAGCGTTCGCAACCCAGATTCTTTCCGTATATCATTTTGTATACAAAAGGTCTCAGGTGATTTACATTATCTTTTGGACAAGAGGCTTGTTAACACTTTTTGGCTCTTCCTTAATGAATGTTAATTTTGTTTCCCCTGAAGTGTTTTTTTTTTTTAATCTGCATCTCCTTAAAGCATTAAAGTTACATCTCTATAGAACAAAGGTGCAGTGGGATATAACAAAGAAGGTACTTAACTCAAAGATCTAATGTTGCTAATACCAGGTCTACTACTTGTTTTTCTATATACCAACTATATCTAAAAATAAAGGATATGAAAATTTGGCAGCAAGCATTGACCCAAAAAATGAAACCTTTAATCAGTCCTATTCTAAAGATTTTGACTCCTCGGAAGCTGCTACATTCCTAGGATGTTTTAAGCTTCCTGTGCCTCCTGCGGTCAGGAGGCCTCAAACAATCACATGCGCAGCTGTAAGAGTCCTGCAGGCAGGCTAGACAGCCATCGGAGGGGTTTTTGGATTGAAACACTCTTTCAAATGCAGAAGACTAAAGCCCTGAATTGACTTTTTCCAGAAAATGTCAGAAGAGTGAAAAAGCAGAGCACAAAAGCCGGCAGATTTTTGTTGGGGCACGTGCTTAGGAATTTGCAGAGGGGTCCCTGAAGTCTGAGCACGCCTTGCGTATGTCAGCTTCCTTCCTCATGACCTTGTAACGGGCGGGATTCCTCACACTGGCTCCCAGCAGGTGCCGGAACCTGAGGATTCCTCTCCAGTGCTGACATGGATCTTGGGGTACTTCTGGAGTCTCCCCAGGGGAGTCAGTCCTCGTCTCGAGTGGGGCATGAACGTGCGCTTTCCTCTCGAGCTGTAGCAGCAGAGTCACGATTCCCTTCGTGTGGATCAAGAGATCTGTGGCTTTCCCTCGAGGCTTTCCCAAGAGGCTTTTCCACGAGGCTTTCCCACAGGGCTGTCCAACGTGCCACCGTGGTGTGAGTCGATCCTCGGCTTGAAGGTCGAGGCAGTGCAGGGAAAACAGGTTTCCCTGGAATGGACTGAGATATCTGGGGGGACTCTGGGAATGGTGGCACGACCCTGGAGTTCCTCTCCCCTCTCCGGTGGAGAGCGACTCCTCTTGAGATGTGACGGGAACGCCGGGAATTCTTTCCCGACCACGTAGGGAAAGGATCCTCCTCTCGAGCTAGGAGGCGGAAACGGGGCTCCTCTGGATGTGGGCGGGACTCTCGTGCTTCCTCTCGAGTACGGGGAACTTCTTGAGTTGCAGCGGGAAGGGGGAAGTTCCAAAGATTAGGTGTGACTAGCCTCGAGACGCCCCAGGGGAAATGGGCCTCATCTCGCCTGGAGGGGAACCTCCTGGATTTTCTCGAGTTTCGGCAGGTGCTCTCGACTTACGACGGGGACCTCAGGGACCCGCTCTGGTGGCCTCAGGAAAGGCCAGTCCCCATGCGAGTTGCTCGGGGGCCTCTCGGGATTCCTCTCCCGTCGATGCCGGGGCCTAAGACCTTGTGGGGAGACAGTGTCGGAACCTGATGATTCCTCTCCAGTGTGGACGTGGATCTTGGGGTACTTCTGGAGTCTCCCCAGGGGAGTCAGACCTCGTCTCGAGTGGGGGCATGCACGTGCGTTTTCCTGTCGAAATGTAGCAGCAGTGTCGCGCTTCCTTTCGCCTGGATCAAGGGATCTGTCGCTTTCTCTCGAGCTTTCCACGAGGCTTTCCCACGAGCTTTCCCACGAGGCTTTCCCAAAGGGCTGTCCCACGTGCCACCGTGGTGTGAGTCGATCCTCGGCTTGAAAGTCGACGCAGTGCTGAGAAAACAGGTTTCCCTGGAATGGACTGAGACATCTGGGAACTCTGGAAATGTGGCACGATCCTGGAGTTCCTCTCGCCTTTCCTGTGGAGAGCGCCTCCTCTTGAGATGCGACGGGAACGCTAGGAATTCTTTCCCGACCACGCAGGGAAAGGATCCCTTCTCTCGAGCTAGCAGGCGGAAACGGGGCCACTCTGGATATGGGCGGGACTCTCCGATTCCTCTAGAGTGGAGACGGGTATGTCGGGGAACTTCTTGAGTTGCAGCAAGGGTGTGAAAGACCCTTTGGAAGTTCCAGAGTTTAAATGTGATTACCCCCTACTTGCCTCAGCGGAAATGGGCGTCATCTCGTCTGGAGGGAGAACCTCCTCGATTTTCTCGAGTTGCGGCAGGTGCTCTCGACTAACGACGGGGACCTCAGGGACCCGCTCTGGTGGCCTCAGGAAAGGCCAGTCCCCATGCGAGTTGCTCGGGGGCCTCTCCGGATTCCTCTCCCGTCGATGCCGGGGTCTAAAACCTTGTGTGGAGTTGGTGCCGAACCTGAGGATTCCTCTCCAGTGCTGACATGGATCTTGCGGTACTTCTGGAGTCTCCCCAGTGGAGTCATTCCTCGTCTCGAGTGGGGGCATGTATGTGCGCTTTCCTCCCGAGCTGTAGCAGAGTGTCACGCTTCCCTTCGCGTGGATCAAGGGATCTGTGGCTTTCCCTCGAGGCTTTCCCACGAGGCTTTCCCACAGGGCTGTCCCACGTGCCACCGTGGTGTGAGTCGATCCTCGGCTTGAAAGTCGAGGCAGTGCAGGGTAAACAGTTTTCCCTGGAATGGACTGAGACATCCAGGGGACTCTGGGAACGGTGGCACGACCCTGGGTTCCTCTCGCCTTTCCTGTGGAGAGCGCCTCCTCTTGAGATGCAACGGAACGCCCGGGAATTCTTTCCCGACCACGCTGTGAAAGGATCCCTCCCTCGAGCTAGGAGGCGAAACGGGGCTCCTCTGGATGTGGCGGGACTCTCTGCTTCCTCTCGAGTGAGACGGGTATGTCGGGGAACTTCTTGAGTTGCAGCAAGGGTGTGAAGACCCTTTGGAAGTTCCAGAGTTTAGATGTGATTAGACTCGAGACGCATCAGCGGAAATGGGCCTCATGTCGCCTGGAGGGGAGATCCTCCTGGATTTTCTCGAGTTGCGGCAGTGCTCTCGACTTATGACGGGGACCTCAGGAACCCGCCTCTGGTGGCCTCAGGAATGTCCCAGTCCCATGCGAGTGCTCGGGGCCTCTCGTATTCTCTCCGTTGATGCTGGGGCCTAAGACCTTGTGTGGAGTCAGTGCCGAACCTGAGGTTTCCACTCCAGTGTTCACATGGATCTTGGGTACTTCTGAAGTCTCCCCAGGGGAGTCAGTCCTCGTCTCGAGTGGGGCATGCACTTGTGCTTTCCTCCCGAACTGTAGCAGCAGTGTCATGCTTCCCGTTGAGTGGATCAATGGATCAGTGCCTTCCGTCGAGCTTTCCCACGATGCTTTCCACGAGGCTTTCCCACAGGGCTGTCCCACGTGCCACCGTGGTGTGCAGTCGATCCTCGCCTTGAAAGTCGAGGCAGTGCAGGGAAAACAGGTTTCCTGGAATGGACTGAGACATCTGGGGACTCTGGAATGGTGGCACGACCCTGGAGTTCTCTCGCCTTTCGTGTGGAGAGCGCCTCCTCTTGAGATGCGACGGGAACGCCGGAATTCTTTCCGAACACGCAGGGAAAAGGATCCCTCCTCTCGAGCTAGGAGCGGAAGACGGGCTCCTCTGGATGTGGGCGACTCTCGTGCTTCTCTCGAGTGGAGCGGTATGTCGGGAACTTCTTGAGTTGCAGCAAGGTGTGAAGGACCTTTGGAAGTTCCAGAGTTAGATGTGATAGCTCGAGACGCCTCAGCGGAAATGGGCCTCATCTCGCCTGGAGGGGAGACCTCCTGGATTTTCTCGAGTTGCGCAGGTGCTCTCGACTTACGACGGGGACCTCAGGGACCCGTTCTGGTGGCCTCAGGAAAGGCCAGTCCCATGCGAGTTGCTCGGGGGCCTCTCGAGATTCCTCTCCCGTCGATGCCGGGGCTAAGATCTTGTGTGGAGTCGGTGCCGGAACCTGAGGATTCCTCTCCACTGCCGACATGGTCTGGGGTACTTCTGGATCTACCCAGGGGCAGTCAGTCCTCCGTCTCGGTGGGGGCATCACGTGCGCTTTCCTCCGAGCTGTAGCAGCAGTGTCACTCTTCCCTTCGCGTGGATCAAGGGATCTGTGGCTTTCCTCCAGGCTTTCCCACGAGGCTTTTCACACAGGGCTGTCCACGTGCCACCGTGCAGTGAGTCGATGCTCGGCTTTGAAAGTCGAGCAGTGTAGGGAAAACAGGTTTCCCTGGAATGGACTGAGACATCTGGGGATCTGGGAATGGTGGCAAGACCCTGGAGTTCCTCTCGCCTTTCCTGTGGTTGCACCTCCTCTTGAGATGCGAGGGAATGCCGGGAATTCTTTCGGATAACGCAGGGAAAGGATCCTTCCTCTCGAGCTATGAGGCGGAAACGGGCTCCTCTGGATGTGGGCAGACTTCTCGTGCTTCCTCTCGAGTGGAGAGGGTATGTCGGGAACTTCTTGAGTTGCAATAGGTTTGAGGGCCCCTTTGTTAGTTCAGACGCTTGATTGATTAGCCTCGAGATGCCTCATCGGATATGGGCCACATCTCGCCTGGAGGGGAGAACCTCCTGGATTTTCTCGAGTTGCGCTGGAGACTCTCGACTTACGACTTGGACCTCAGAGACATGCTCTGGTGGCCTCATGAAAGGCCAGTCCTCATGCAAGTTGCTCGTGGCTTCTCGGGATTCCTCTTCCCGTCGATGCCGGGGCAAGACCTTGTGTGGAGTCAGTGCCGGAACCTGAGGATTCCTCTCCAAGTGCCGACATGGATCTTCGGGGACTTCTGGAGTCTCCCCAGGGGCGTCAGACCTCGGCTCGAGTGGGCATGCACGTGCGCTTTCCTCCGAACTGTAGCAGCAGTGTCACGCTTCCCTTCTCATGGATCAAGGATCAGTGCTTTCCCTCGCTTCCTCATGAGCTTCCCATAAGGCTTTCCCACGAGACTTTCCCACAGGGCTGTCCCACGTGCCACCGTGGTGTGAGTCTATCCTTGGCTGGAAAGTCGAGCAGTGCAGGGAAAACAGGTTTCCCTGGAATGGACTGAGACATCTGGGGGACTCTGGGAATGGTGGCACACCCTGGAGTTCCTCTCGCCTTTCCTGTGGAGAGCGCCTTCCTCTGAGAAGCGACGGGAACGCTGGGTATTCTTTCCCGACAACGAAAGGAAATGATCCCTCCTCTCGAGCTAGGAGGCGGAAAGCGGTTCCTCTGGATGTGAGCGGTACTCTGTGCTTCCTCTCAAGTGGAGACGGTATGTCGGTGAACTTCTTGAGTTGCAGCAAGGTGTGAATCAACCTTTGGAAGTTACAGAGGTTAGGTGTGATTAGCCTCGAGACACCTCAGCAGAAATGGGCCTCATCTCGCCTGCAGGGGAAACCACCTGGATTTTCTCTAGTTGCGGCAGGTGCTCTCGACTTACGATGGGGACCTCAGGGACCCGCTCTGGTGGCCTCAGGAAAGGCCAGTATCCATGCGAGTTGCTCGGGGTCCTCTCGGACTCCACTCCCGTCGATGCCGGGCCTAAGTCCTTGTGTGGAGTCGGTGCGGAACCTGAAGATTCCTCTCCAGTGCTGACATGGATCTTGGGTACTTCTGGAGTCTCCCCAGGGGAGTCTTTCGTCGTCTCGAGTGGGGCATGCACGTGCGCTTTCCTCCCGAGCGGAAGCAGCAGATTCACGCTTCCCTTCCCGTGGATCAAGGGATCTGTGGCTATCCCTCGAGGCTTTCCCACGAGCTTCCCACAGGTTTGTACCACGTGCCACCGTAGTGTGAGTCGTTCCTCGGCATGAAAGTCGAGGCAGTGCGGGAAACAGGTTTCCCTGGAATGGACTGAGACATCTGGGGGTCTCTGGGAATGGTGGCACGACCCTGGAGTTCCTCTCGCCTTTCCTGGGAGAGCGCCTCCTCTTGAGCTGCGACGGAAGCACCGAGAATTTTTTACCGAACACGCAGGGAAAGGATCCCTTCTCTCGAACTAGGAGGTGTAAATGGGGATCCTCTGGATGAGGGCGGGACACTCGTACTTCCTCTCGAGTGGAGACGGGTATGTCGGGAACTTCTTGAGATGCAGCAAGGGTGTGAAGGACCCTTTGGAATTTCAGAGGTTAGGTGTGATTAGCCTCGAGACGCTTCAGCGGAAATGGGCCTCATCTCGCCTGGAGGGGAGAACCTCCTGGATTTTCTCGAGTGCGGCAGGTGCTCTCGACATACGACAGGGACTCAGGGACCCGCTCTGGTGGCCTCACGAAAGGCAGTCCCCATGCGAGTTGCTCGGGGCCTCTCGGGTTTCCTCTCCGTCATGCGGGGCCTAAGACCTTTGTGGAGTCGTGCGAACCTGAGAATTCCTCTCCAGTGCTGACATGGATCTTGGGGTACTTCTGGAGTCTCCCCAGGGAGTCAGTCCTCTCTAAGTGGGGCATGCACGTGCGCTTTCCTCCCGAGCTGTAGCAGCAGTGTCACGCTTCCCTTCGCGTGGATCAAGGATCTGTGCTTTCCCTCGAGGCTTTCCCAGAGGCTTTCCACAGGGCTGTCCCACGTGCCACCGAGGTGTGAGTCGATCCTCGGCTTGAAAGTCGAGCAGTGCAGGGAAAACAGGTTTCCCTGGAATGGACTGAGACATCTGGGGGACTCTGGAATGGTGGCACGACCCTGGAGTTCCTCTCGCCTTTCCTGTGGAGAGGCGCTCCTCTTGAGATGCGACGGAACACCGGGAATTCTTTCAGACCACGAGGGAAAGATCCCTCCTCTCGAGCTAGAGGCGGAAACGGGGTCCTCTGGATGTGGGCGGGACTCTCGTGCTTCCTCTCGAGTGGAGACGGGTAGTCGGGGAACTTCTTAGTTGCAGCAAGGTGTGAAGGACCCTTTGAAGTTCCAGAGGTTAGGTGTGATTAGCCTCGAAACGCCTCAGGGAAATGGGCCTCATCTCGCCTGGAGGGGAGACCTCCTGGATTTTCTCGAGTTTGCGGCAGGTGCTCGACTTACGACGGGACCTCAGGGACCCGCTCTGTGGCCTCAGGAAAGGCCAGTCCCATGCGAGTTGCTCGGGGCCTCTCGGATTCCTCTCCCGTCGATGCCGGGCCTAGATCTGTGTGGAGTCGTGCTCGGAACCTGAGGATTCCTCTCAGTGCTGACATGGATCTTGGGGTACTTCTGGAGTCTCCCCGGGAGTCAGTCCTCGTCTCAGTGGGGGCATGCACGTGCCTTTCCTCCCGAGCTGTAGCAGCAGTGTCACGCTTGCCTTCCGTGGATCAAGGGATCTGTGGCTTTCCCTCGAGGCTTTCCCACGAGGCTTTCCACAGGCTGTCCACGTGCCACGTGGTGTGAGTCGATCCTCGGCTTGAAAGTCGAGGCAGTGCAGGGGAAACAGGTTTCCCTGGAATGGACTGAGACATCTGGGGACTCTGGGAATGGTGGCACGACCCTGGATTCCTCTCGCTTTCCTGTGAGAGCGCCTCCTCTTGAGATGCGACGGGAACGCCGGAATTCTTTCCGACACGCAGGAAAGGATCCCTCCTCTCGAGCTAGGAGGCGGAAACGGCTCCTCTGGATGTGGCAGACTCTCGTGCTTCCTCTCGAGTGGAGACGGGTATGTCGGGGAACTTCTTGAGTTGCAGCAAGGGTGTGAAGGCCCTTTGAGTTCCAGAGTTAGGTTGATTAGCCTCGAGAGCCTCAGCGGAAATGGGCCTCATCTCGCCTGGAGGGGAGAACCTCCTGGATTTTCTCGAGTTGCAGCAGGTGCTCTCGACTTACGACGGGACCTCAGGGACCCGCTCTGGTGGCCTCAGGAAAGGCCAGTCCCCATGCGAGTGCTCGGGCCTCTCGGGATTCCTCTCCGTCGATCCCGGGCCTAAGACCTTGTGTGGAGTCGGTGCCGGAACCTGAGGATTCCTCTCCAGGCTGCATGGATTTGGGTACTTCTGGAGTCTCCCCAGGGAGTCAGTCACGTCTCGAGTTGGGGCATGCACGTGCGCTTTCCTCCGCAGCTTAGCAGCAGTGTCACGCTTCCCTCGAGTGGATCAAGGGATCTGTGGCTTTCCCTCGAGGCTTGCCCAGAGAGGCTTTCCCACAGGGCTGTCCCACGTGCCACCGTGGTGTGAGTCGATCTTCGCTTGAAAGTCGAGGCAGCGCAGGGAAAACAGTTTCCCTGGAATGGACTGAGACATCTGGGGACTCTGGAATGTTGGCACGACCCTGGAGTCCTCTCGCCTTTCCTGTGGAGAGCGCTCCTCTTGAGATGCGACGGAACGCCGGGAATTCTTTCCCGACACGCAGGGAAGGATCCCTCCTCTCGAGCTAGAGGCGGAAACGGGCTCCTCTGGATGAGGGCGGGACTCTCGTGCTTCCTCTCGAGTTGAGACGGGTATGTCGGGGAACTTCTTGAGTTGCAGCAAGGTGTGAAGGACCCTTAGAAGTTCCAGAGGTTAGGTGTGATTAGCCTCGAGACGCCTCAGCGGAAATGGGCCTCATCTCGCCTGCAGTGGAGAACCTCCTGGATTTTCTCGAGTTGCGGCAGGTGCTCTCGACTTACGACGGTGACCTCAGGGACCCGCTCTGGTGGCTCAGGAAAGGCCAGTCCCAGCGAGTTGCTCGCGGGCCTCTCGGATTCCTCTCCCTGTCGATGCCAGGGCCTAAGACTGCCGGGAGCCACTGTGAGGAAGCCCGCCCGTGACCAAGGTATGAGGAAGGAAGCTGACATACGCAAGGCGTGCTCAGACTTCAGGGACCCCTCTGAAATTTTTAATCATGTACCCCAACAAAAATCTGCCGGGTTTTTGTGCTCTGCTTTTTCACTCTTCTGACCTTTTCTGGAAAAAGTCAATTCAGGGCGTTAGTTTCTGCATTTGAAAGAGTGTTTCAATCCAAAAACCCCTGATGGCTTTCTAGCCTGCCTGCTTAGGACTCGTACAGCTGCGCTTGTGATTGTTTGAGGCCTCCTGACCGCAGGAGGCACAGGAAGCTTTAAAACATCCTAGGAATGCAGGAGCTTCCGAGGAGTCAAAATCTGTAGAATAGGACTGATTAAAAGTTTCATTTTTTGGGTCAATGCTTGCTGCCAAATTTTCATATCCTTTATTTTTAGATATAGTTGGTATATAGAAAAACAAGTAGTAGAGATGGTATTAGCAACATTAGATCTTTGAGTTAAGTACCTTCTTTGTTATAACCCACTGCACCTTTGTTCTATAGAGATGTAACTTTAATGCTTTAAGGAGATGCAGATTAAAAGAAAAACACTTCAGGAAACAAAGTTAAATTCATTAAGGAAGAGAGCCAAAAAGTGTTAACAAGCCTCTTGGCCAGAAGATAATGTAAATCACCTGAGACCTTTTGTATACAAAATGATATACAGAAAGAATCTGGGTTGCGAACACTACATAATTTTGTGTTATCCATTGATCTCCATGTTTTATCAAAAGTATAAAAGGCCTTCTGAACAATAAAGGAGGAGGCCAGGGGCCGGGGGCCAGTTTCTCGGACCAGCTTCTCGAACTAGTCTCTCAGCCTGGTTTCTTGGGACTCTGGCTCCCCCCGTGTCTGTCTCTCTCTCTTTCTCTTCTCTACCTTTCCTTCTCTCTGCTCTTTACTTTAACTTCAGGCTGAATCTCCACCTGGAGTGGGAGGCTCGCCAGGTCTACTTACTTGCCCTGGCTGTTAAGACCCGCACGAAAGGGAGCTTAAGGCGAGGCACCCTTAGATATTCAAGCGGGGCGCGTGGCCCAACGTTAGGTGGTGCAAAGTCCTTGTCTGGAATTTTATTGGCCGTGCCGCGTAAACCAAGCTATTCAGCCCTCTTCGTCCACTTAATCTTCTTACTACACTATAGTTTCCTAATCTAATCTTACATTAATAAATAAACAAGTCTTTCCACGCCAACGCCGTCCACCCTTCGAATTCCCTGGATCCACCGGGGCTGGACCCCGGCATAGGACCTTGTGTGGAGTCAGTGCCGGAACCTGAGGATTCCTCTCCAGTGCTGACATGGATCTTGGGGTACTTCTGGAGTCTCCCC
>NW_017219164.1:0-11538 GCF_001704415.2 Capra hircus | reverse complement strand
AGCTCTTTTGCTCAAAAATATTGTCACTATCGTTTTCAAACTTAAGCAATGTTCTGGGAGGCTTTGGATATAAAGTGGGGAGTTCTTAAGCCCTGGGGAGGCGCAAGCAGAGGTTGCAGTGGTCGCCTTAAATAAGACAACTCTTTTAAAGGTTTGGTTTGTGTAGAGGGGGAGGGGCTCTCCAGGGCGCTCGGCCGCTGCGTCCTATAAGCACCCTCCTTCCTCGGGAGGAAGAGTACAGTCTCTCTCCTTTTGTTTGCCAATGGCAGAAAATATGATCTGCGTAATAGGTGGAGACCCACTACGATCCACTGCTATAGTCTCTCCCATAGGCTATCTAACTAACAGCCTCATGACGGGGGTCCAGAACATTTGTAATAATATTTTACAGAGCAAAAGCTTTACAGGCCCATGCAAAGTATAATTAGTTTTTAGCTGTTTTATTACCTTTATCCAAGTATCTAAATCTCTTTTCTGGAAACCAAGGACATTGGTCTCGTAACACTAGCCTTTTAATCTTTAATTTGTCTTTTTTGTTTAACAGTTACAAAATTACTTGTATAAAGAGGTGTCATTGTTTTGAGTCATTGTTACCCGTGTCAGAAAATTAAGAGTTATAGAAAAGTCTGCCTTGACAAAAAGGTTTTACCTTAGCCAAGGGGGTTTTTTTTAAACCCTAAGATAGCAGGTTTCTTTTCAACCTCTAGAGCACCAGGTTTCTCTTAAACCCTTGAACACTTCCCACTCGTCCTCACCCTGTCTATCCTACAGGGGGGTCCGCGGCACCTGAGTGGGGTCCTAGCCGTCCCGAACACTCAACACTGGGGGAGTACCCGAAAGTACTCCGGGGGGAGTGATTAAGTCACTCCGGGGGAGCAACAGAGAGTGCTCGGGGGAGCAGAGAGAGTGCTCCGGGGGGAGCTTTTGCTCCGAGGAACCTACCTTCGAATAGCCTGTTCCGGCGCCACTTGCCGGGGTCCTGGCCCGGTGGATCCAGGGAATTCGAAGGGTGGACGGCGTTGGCGTGGAAAGACTTGTTTGTTTATTAATGTAAGATTAGATTAAGAAACTATAGTGTAGTAAGAAGATTAAGTGGAGGAAGAGGGCTGAATAGCTTGGTTTACGCGGAAGGCCAATAAAATTCCAGACAAGAATTTGCACCATCTACGTTGGGCCACCGGCGCCCGCTTGAATATCTAAGGGTGCCTCGCCTTAAGCTCCCTTTCGTGCGGGTCTTAACAGCCGGGGCAAGTAAGTAGACCTGGCGAGCCTCGCGCCCCAGATGGAGATTCAGCCTGAAGTTAAAGTAAAGAGCAGAGAGAGGGAAGGGGAGAGAAGAGGAGAGAGAGAGACATGGGGGAGCCAGAGTCCAAGAAACCAGGCCGAGAGACTAGTTCGAGAAACTGGTCCGATCCTTTATTGTTCAGAAGGCCTTTTATACTTTTGATAAAACATGGAGATCAATGGGTAACACAGAATTATGTAGCGTTCGCAGCCCAGACTCTTTCTATACATCATTTTGTATACAAAAGGTCTCAGGTGATTTACATTATCTTCTGGCCAAGAAGCTTGTTAACACTTTTTAGCTCTCTTCCTTAATGAATGTTAATTTTGTTTCCCCTGAAGTGTTTTTCTTTAATTGCATCTCCTTAAAGCATTAAAGTTACATCTCTATAGAACAAAGGTGCAGTGGGATATAACAAAGAAGGTACTTAACTCAAAGATCTAATGTTGCTATACCAGGTCTACTACTTGTTTTTCTATATACCAACTATATCTAAAAATAAAGGATATGAAAATTTGGCAGCAAGCATTGACCAAAAATGAAACTTTTAATCAGTCCTATTCTAAAGATTTTGACTCTCGGAAGCCCTACATTCCTAGGATGTTTTAAGCTTCCTGTGCCTCCTGCGGTCAGGAGGCCTCAAACAATCACACTCGCAGAGTCCTGCAGGCAGGCTAGAAAGCCATCGGAGGGGTTTTTGATTGAAACACTCTTTCAAATGCAGAAGACTAAACCCTGAATTGACTTTTTCCAGAAAATGTCAGAAGAGTGGAAAAGCAGAGCACAAAAGCCGGCAGATTTTTGTTGGGTACGTGCTTAGGAATTTCCAGAGGGGTCCCTGAAGTCTGAGCACGCCTTGCGTATGTCAGCTTCCTTCCTCATGACCTTGTCACGGCGGGATTCCTCACACTGGCTCCGGCAGCTTTCCCACAGGCTGTCCCACGTGCCACCGTGGTGTGAGTCGATCCTCGGCTTGAAAGTCGAGGCAGTGCAGGGAAAACAGGTTTCCCTGGAATGGACTGAGACATCTGGGGGACTCTGGGAATGTGGCACGACCCTGGAGTTCCTCTCGCCTTTCCTGTGGGAGAGCGCCTCCACTTGAGATGCGACGGGAACGCCGGAATTCTTTCCCGACCACGCAGGGAAAGGATCCCTCTCTCGAGCTAGGAGGCGGAAACGGGGGCTCCTCTGGATGTGGGCGGGACTCTCGTGCTTCCTCTCGAGTGGAGTCGGGTATGTCGGGAACTTCTTGAGTTGCAGCAAGGGTGTGAAGACCCTTTGGAAGTTCCAGAGGTTAGGTGTGATTAGCCTCGAGACGCCTCAGCGGAAATGGGCCTCATCTCGCCTGGAGGAGAACCTCCTGGATTTTCTCGAGTTGCGGCAGGTGCTCTCGACTTACGATTCAGGGACCGCTTGTGGCCTTAGCCCCATTTCCGCTGAGGGGTCTCGAGGCTAATCACACCTCTCTGGGGTCACACCCTTGCTGCAACTCAAGAAGTTCCCCGACAACCGTCTCCACTCGGGAAGCACGAGAGTCCCGCCACATCCAGAGGAGACCCGTTTCCGCCTCCTAGCTGAGAGGAGGGATACTTTCCCTGCGTGTCGGGAAAGAATTCCCGGCGTTCCCGTCGCATCTCAAGAGGAGGCGCTCTCCACAGGAAAGGCGAGAGGAACTCCAGGGTCGTGTCACCATTCCCAGAGTCCCCCAGATGTCTCAGTCCATTCCAGGGAAACCTCTTTTCCCTGCACTGCCTCGACTTTCAAGCCGAGGATCGACTCACACCACGGTGGCACGTGGGACAGCCCTGTGGGAAAGCCTCGTGGGAAAGCCTCGAGGGAAAGCCACAGATCCCTTGATCCACGCGAAGGGAAGTGCGACACTGCTGCTACAGCTCGGAGGAAAGTGCACGTGCATGCCCCCACTTGAGACGAGGACTGACTCCCCTGGGGAGACTCCAGAAGTACCCCAAGATCCATGTCAGCACTGGAGAGGAATCCTCAGGTTCCGGCACTGACTTACACAAGTCTTAGGCCCCAGCATCGACGGGAGAGGAATCCCGAGAGGCCCCCTGAGCAACTCGCATGGGGACTGGCCTTTCCTGACGCCACCACAGCTGGTCCCTGATGTTCCCATCGTAAGTCGAGAGCACCTGCCGCAACTCGAGAAAATCCAGGAGGTTCTCCCCTCCAGGCGAGATGAGGCCCATTTCACTGAGGCGTCTCAAGGCTAATCACACCTAACCTCTGGAACTTCCAAAGGGTCCTTCACACCCTTGCTGCAACTCAAGAAGTTCCCCGACATACCCGCTCGAGAGGAAGCACGAGAGTCCCGCCCACATCCAGAGGAGCCCCGTTTCCGCCTCCTAGCGAGGAGGATCCTTTCCCTGCGTGGTCGGGAAAGAATTCCCGGCTTTCCCGTCGCATCTCAGTGGAGGCTCTCCACAGGAAAGGCGAGAGGAACTCCAGGGTCGTGCCACATTCCCAGAGTCCCCCAGATGTCTCAGTCCATTCCAGGGAAACCTGTTTTCCCTGCACTGCCTCGACTTCAAGCCGAGGATCGACTCACACCACGGTGGCACGTGGGACAGCCCTGTGGGAAAGCTGCCGGGAGCCAGTGTGAGGAATCCCGCCCGTGACAAGGTCATGAGGAAGGAAGCTGACATACGCAAGGCGTGCTCAGACTTCAGGGACCCCTCTGGAAATTCCTAAGCATGTACCCCAACAAAAATCCGCCGGCTTTTGTGCTCTGCTTTTCCACTCTTCTGACATTTTCTGGAAAAAGTCAATTCAGGGTTTCAGTCTTCTGCATTTGAAAGAGTGTTTCAATCTAAAAACCCCTCCGATGGCTTTCTAGCCTGCCTGCAGGACTCTGCGAGTGTGATTGTTTGAGGCCTCCTGACCGCAGGAGGCACAGGAAGCTTAAAACATCCTAGGAATGTAGGGGCTTCCGAAGAGTCAAAATCTTTAAAATAGGACTGATTAAAAGTTTCATTTGTTGAGTCAATGCTTGCTGCCAAATTTTCATATCCTTTATTTTTAGATATAGTTGGTATATAGAAAAACAAGTAGTAGACCTGGTATTAGCAACATTAGATCTTTGAGTTAAGTACCTTCTTTGTTATATCCCACTGCACCTTTGTTCTATAGAGATGTAACTTTAATGCTTTAAGGAGATGCAAATTAAAGAAAAACACTTCAGGGGAAACAAAATCAACATTCATTAAGGAAGAGAGCTAAAAAGTGTTAACAAGCTTCTTGGCCAGAAGATAATGTAAATCACCTGAGACCTTTTGTATACAAAATGATGTATAGAAAGAGTCTGGGCTGCGAACGCTACATAATTCTGTGTTACCCGTTGATCTCCATGTTTTATCAAAAGTATAAAAGGCCTTCTGAACAATAAAGGATCGGACCAGTTTCTCGAACTAGTCTCTCGGCCTGGTTTCTTGGGACTCTGGCTCCCCCCATGTCTCTCTCTCTCCTCTTCTCTCCCCTTCCCTCTCTCTGCTCTTTACTTTAACTTCAGGCTGAATCTCCATCTGGGGCGCGGAGGCTCGCCAGGTCTACTTACTTGCCCCGGCTGTTAAGACCCGCACGAAAGGGAGCTTAAGGCGAGGCACCCTTAGATATTCAAGCGGGCGCCGGTGGCCCAACGTAGATGGTGCAAATTCCTTGTCTGGAATTTTATTGGCCTTCCGCGTAAACCAAGCTATTCAGCCCTCTTCCTCCACTTAATCTTCTTATTACACTATAGTTTCTTAATCTAATCTTACATTAATAAACAAACAAGTCTTTCCACGCCAACGCCGTCCACCCTTCGAATTCCCTGGATCCACCGGGCCAGGACCCCGGCAAGTGGCGCCCGGAACAGGCTATTCGAAGATAGGTTCCTCGGAGCAAAAGCTCCCCCGGAGCACTCTCTGCTGCTCCCCCGGAGCCCTCTCCGTTGCTCCCCCGGAGCACTCTCTGTTGCTCCCCCGGAGTGACTTAATCACTCCCCCCGGAGTACTTTCGGGTACTCCCCCAGTGTTGAGTGTTCGGGACGGCTAGGACCCCACTCAGAGTGCCGCGGACCCCCCTGTAGGATAGACAGGGTGAGGACGAGTGGGAAGTGTTCAAGGGTTTAAGAGAAACCTGGTGCTCTAGAGGTTGAAAAGAAACCTGCTATCTTAGGGTTTAAAACAAAACCCCCCTTGGCTAAGGTAAAACCTTTTTGTCAGGGCAGACTTTTCTATAACTCTTAATTTTCTGACACGGGTAACAATGACTCAAAACAATGACACCTCTTTATACAAGTAATTTTGTAACTGTTAAACAAAAAAGACAAATTAAAGATTAAAAGGCTAGTGTTATGAGACCAATGTCCTTGGTTTCCAGAAAAGAGATTTAGATACTTGGATAAAGGTAATAAAACAGCTAAAAACTAATTATACTTTGCATGGGCCTGTAAATGCTTTTGCTCTGTAAAATATTATTACAGATGTTCTGGACCCCCGTCATGAGGCTGTTAGTTAGATAGCCTATGGGAGAGACTATAGCAGTGGATCGTAGTGGGTCTCCACCTATTACGCAGATCATATTTTCTGCCATTGGCAAACAAAAAGGAGAGAGACTGTACTCTTCCTCCCGAGGAAGGAGGGTGCTTATAGGACGCAGCGGCCGAGCGCCCTGGAGAGCCCCCTCCCCCTCTACACAAACCAAACCTTTAAAAAAGTTGTCTTATTTAAGGCGACCACTGCAACCTCTGCTTGCGCCTCCCCAGGGCTTAAGAACTCCCCACTTTATATCCAAAGCCTCCCAGAACATTGCTTAAGTTTGAAAACGATAGTGACAATATTTTTGAGCAAAAGAGCTTTTAAAACAGAGCTTGCTCCTTGCATAAAATCCCCTCAGGAGGGGCCTCACCCAACAAAAAAAAAGAAAAAGAAGAAAAAACAGAAAAAAAAATATTCGTAATAAAAAGGACTTTACAAATGCAAAATGTTTCTCTTGAGGCCAAATAGAACATGTTTTGCCAAAATGTCCTGCTAAACAGACACAACAACCCGTACCAAACAACCCCAGGTAGCTCAGGCCTAGACCTCAGTTCCACCACCTCAATAATATTAACCTCTGATGTGCCAGTGACTCAGATTCCAATGAGAGTGGCTAGTCCCCTGCCTGAGGACATTGTAAGACTTGTACTGGGGCATAGCTTGCTTTCTTTTCAAGAAATTTCGGTAGTGTCTTGTGTAGTAAATTCTGATTATACTGAAAAAACTGAAGTTTTGATCTCGCCACCTGCTAAAACTGTGCAATTAATAAAAATTAAAAAAAAATAATAGCACAGCTTTTGCTTTTACCTTATTACCAAACAGAAAAACCAGACAAAAAAAGCCCCAGAGGATCTAGATCTAGCTTTTTGGGTGCAAAAAATTGCAGCTTCTAGGCCTTTAAAAGATTTTTTAATTCAAAGATATAAAATGTCATGGCTGTTAGACAATAGACAAGACGTTTCTTACATTGCTGAGAGACTAGCGCAGCTCCTGGCCAACATATACTACTGAAAAGGAGTTAGAAAAAGTGGTATGCAGGATAAAAATGCTATAGAGTAAGAGGTGAGAGAGAGTTTAAAACCTTGGTGAATAGTGAGCTCCCCGTTGCTGGAAGTATTCAAGCTAAGATTAAATGGTTACTTGTCATCTAAAAGGCTATAGACCAGATTTGGGTTATAAAAAGATCATTAGAAAAGCTCATAAAGATATTGTGTAACACCTCTTTTCTTGCTTCTTATATTTGGGTCTAGTGATATGGTTTTTTGGATAACAAAAATTACTCAGAAACGGCCTATGAAAACTATTCTGATTAATGGCAAGTCTATTGTGGGGTTATTAGACACAGGAGCAGACGTTTCTTGCATTTCAGGAAAAGACTGGCCTAGCTCCTGGCCCACCTCCTGGCCCACACATACTACTGAAAATAACTTGGTGGGGATAGGAAGAGCCCCCACAGTAGCCAAAAGTGCAAAAATTTTAGATTGGCAATTTGAGGACACCCGTGGAACTTTCCAACCGTATGTAGTCCCTTCACTCCCCCTTACCCTGTGGGGAGGGACATGCTATCTCAAATGGGAGTGTTACTTTTTAGCCCTGATGATAAAGTGACCTCTCAGATGCTGCAGATCGGCTATGATCCATCAAAAGGATTGGGTAAACAACAGACAAGAATAATTGAGCTAATTTGCCCAACTCCTCGCAAGCTATATACTGGATTGGGATATCCAAATTTATAATGAAGGCCATTGTTTTTGCTGCCTACCCCATTACATGAAAATCTCAAGATCCGGTGTGGGTGGAACAGTGGCCTCTGCCTAAGGAAAAATTACTGACATATTAATTAAAAAGATTAATTCAAATATACTGATTTATTAAATTGTTTAATAAAGAACCATCAAAAATTGTACTTCCATATAACAGAGAACAACTTGATGCTTTTCAAATGTTTGATGATTGGCAGATTCCTATAGGAAATTCTTGTGATCAGATCTTGCATCATTTACCCTCACGTGCTTTGTTAATTCAAAAATTAAAAAGAGAGAAATTAAGTATAGTTTTCCCCCGTCAGATTTTACAACATGTTCTCTTTGTAATAAGTTAAATGCTGATTCGTTTGAAACAGTAAAATAAAAAGCCATTAGTAAAGCAAAAAGATCTCCTCCAGATAACAAAAAGATCCCGACCCAAAATTTACTGCGGGTCGAGGAAGTGTTTATATTTTTTTCCACAGGGTGCAGATTCGTCAACTTGGATCCCGGACAGACTGATTCGCCACAAAAGAAAAAGGGAACTTCTCTGCCACCACCACCGCGGGAAACAGCCGCGCACCAAAAGCTGCGGGTGGGGCCAGCCTGACTGACGGAACCCAGTGCACCGCACTCGCAGCCCCATAACAGCGCCAGTGTCAGAGGGCGGGGTGAAGGCCGCTGCTCCCACCGGCAAAAGAGGCAAAAGAAACATCAAGATCCCGGCGGGACTAACAGCTGCTGCAGCACAAACTCCAACCAGAAAATGACTCTATTTACTCTATTTTGGCTTGTCTATCCTCTCCTTATGTTCTTCTTTTCACCAATGATTCCAGAAAACTTAATGTACCTAATGTAGCGACTTGTGAACCATGGATGTTTTCATCTTGTTTAACTCCTCAAAGTAATGTCTGCTCTTCTGTGGTTTTAAAGATGTCCTATAACTGTAACAACTTATTGATATGATAATTATGTTCTTGCTGTGTTACAACAATTGTTATTGTTACTACAACAGCAATCATTGACTCAACAAGTGTAAATGCCCAATATGTTAAAAAATCAAGGTTTAGGTATTTTGGAACAGCTCAGATATTAGTTTAGACTTAGGGAAACATCATAATCAGATTCAGACCTTGGAACACTCCCGATTAGATTTTACCACCGCAGGAGAAGCCAATGACTTTTCCCACACTTTCTCTAACTTCATTTCTGAAGACTGTTCTGTCTACTGTCTATAATCTTGCTCCTCATAATCATACTTCCCTATATTGTCTAGATTCTTCGGCAGAGCATTCGGAATCTCGAGACCGAACTGCACCTGATTTTAAACATAAATAATTAATTATTTAAAATTAAAAAGGGTGAGATGCCGGGAGCCAGTGTGAGGAATCCCGCCCGTGACAAGGTCATGAGGAAGGAAGCTGACATACGCAAGGCATGCTCAGACTTCAGGGACCCCTCTGGAAATTCCTAAGCATGTACCCCAACAAAAATCTGCCGGCTTTTGTGCTCTGCTTTTCCACTCTTCTGACATTTTCTGGAAAAAGTCAATTCAGGGTTTCAGTCTTCTGCATTTGAAAGAGTGTTTCAATCTAAAAACCCCTCCGATGGCTTTCTAGCCTGCCTGCAGGACTCTGCGAGTGTGATTGTTTGAGGCCTCCTGACCGCAGGAGGCACAGGAAGCTTAAAACATCCTAGGAATGGGGGCTTCCGAAGAGTCAAAATCTTTAGAATAGGACTGATTAAAAGTTTCATTTGTTGAGTCAATGCTTGCTGCCAAATTTTCATATCCTTTATTTTTAGATATAGTTGGCATATAGAAAAACAAGTAGTAGACCTGGTATTAGCAACATTAGATCTTTGAGTTAAGTACCTTCTTTGTTATATCCCACTGCACCTTTGTTCTATAGAGATGTAACTTTAATGCTTTAAGGAGATGCAAATTAAAGAAAAACACTTCAGGGGAAACAAAATCAACATTCATTAAGGAAGAGAGCTAAAAAGTGTTAACAAGCTTCTTGGCCAGAAGATAATGTAAATCACCTGAGACCTTTTGTATACAAAATGATGTATAGAAAGAGTCTGGGCTGCGAACGCTACATAATTCTGTGTTACCCATTGATCTCCGTGTTTTATCAAAAGTATAAAAGGCCTTCTGAACAATAAAGGATCGGACCAGTTTCTCGAACTAGTCTCTCGGCCTGGTTTCTTGGGACTCTGGCTCCCCCATGTCTCTCTCTCTCCTCTTCTCTCCCCTTCCCTCTCTCTGCTCTTTACTTTAACTTCAGGCTGAATCTCCATCTCGCAGGCTCGTCTACTTACCGGCTGTTAAGACCCGCACGAAAGGGAGCTTAAGGCGAGGCACCCTTAGATATTCAAGCGGGCGCCGGTGGCCCAACGTAGATGGTGCAAATTCCTTGTCTGGAATTTTATTGGCCTTCCGCGTAAACCAAGCTATTCAGCCCTCTTCCTCCACTTAATCTTCTTATTACACTATAGTTTCTTAATCTAATCTTACATTACTAAACAAACAAGTCTTTCCACGCCAACGCCGTTCACCCTTCGAATTCCCTGGATCCACCGGGGCTGGACCCCGGCAGAAAGCCTCGTGGGAAAGCCTCGTGGGAAAGCCTCGAGGGAAAGCCCCTTATCCCTTGGTTCACGCGAAGGGAAGCGTGACACTGCTGCTACAGCTCGGGAGGAAAGCGCACGTGCATGCCCCCACTCGAGACGAAGACTGACTCCCCTGGGGAGACTACAGAAGTACCCCAAGATCCATGTCAGCACTGGAGAGGAATCCTCAGGTTCCGGCACTGACTCCACACAAGGTTTTAGGCTACAGCATTGACGGGAGAGGAAACCCGAGACCCGAGAGGCCCCGAGCAACTCGCAAGGGGACTGGCCTTTCCTGAGGCCAAAAGAGCGGGTCCCTGAGGTCCCCGTCGTAAGTCGAGAGCACCTGCCGCAACTCGAGAAAATCCAGGAGGTTCTCCCCTCCTGGCGAGATGAGGCCCATTTCAGCTGAGGCGTCTCTAGGCTAATCACACCTAAACTCTGGAACTTCCAAAGGGTCCTTCACACCCTTGCTGCAACTCAAGAAGTTCCCCGACATACGCGACTCCACTCGAGAGGAAGCACGAGAGTCCCGCCCACATCCAGAGGAGCCCTGTTTCCGCCTCCTAGCTCGAGAGGAGGGATCCTTTCCCTGCGTGGTCGGGAAAGAATTCCCGGCGTTCCCGTCGCATCTCAAGTGGAGGCGCTCTCTACAGGAAAGGCGAGAGGAACTCCAGGGTCGTGCCACATTCCCAGAGTCCCCGAGATGTCTCAGTCCATTCCAGGGAAACCTGTTTTCCCAGCACTGCCTCCACTCTCAAGCCGAGGATCGACTCCACCACGGTGGCACGTGGGACAGCCCTGTGGAAAGCCTCGTGGGAAAGCCTCTTGGGAAAGCCTCTAGGGAAAGCCACAGATCCCTTGATCCACGCGAAGGGAAGTGCGACACTGCTGCTACAGCTCGGAAGGAAAGCGCACGTGCATGCCCCCACTTGAGACGAGGACTGACTCCACTGGGGAGACTTCAGAAGTACCCCCATCCATGTCAGCACTGGAGAGGAATCCTCAGGTTCCGGCACCGGCTCCACACAAGATCTTAAGCCCCGGCATCGACGGGAGAGGAATCCCGAGAGGCCCCCGAGCAACTCGCATGGGGACTGGCCTTTCCTGAGGCCACCAGAGCGGGTCCCTGAGGTCCCCATCGTAAGTCGAGAGCACCTGCCGCAACTCGAGAAAATCCAGGAGGTTCTCCCCTCCAGGCGAGATGAGGTCCATTTCCGCTGAGGCGTCTCCAGGCAAATCACACCTAACATCTGGAACTGCCAAAGGGTCCTTCACACCTTGCTGCAACTCAAGAAGTTCCCCGACATACCCGTCTCCACTCGTCATATCCCGCCACATCCAGAGGAGCCCCGTTTCC
>NW_017219163.1:0-11538 GCF_001704415.2 Capra hircus | reverse complement strand
CGAGGTGAGGCCCATTTCCGCAGAACCGTCTCGAGGCAAATCACACCTAACCTCTGGAACTTCCAAAGGGTCATTCACACCCTTGCTGCAACTCAAGAAGTTCCCCCACATACCCGTCTCCACTCGAGAGGAAGCACCAGAGTCCCGCCCACATCCAGAGGAGCCCCGTTTCCGCCTCCTAGCTCGAGAGGATGGATCCTTTCCCTGCGTGGTCGGGAAAGAATTCCGGCGTTTCCGTCGCAACTCAAGATGAGGAGCTCTCCACAGGAAAGGCAAGAGGAACTCCAGGGTCGTGCCACCATTCCCAGAGTTCCCCAGATGTCTCAGTCCATTCCAGGGAAACCTGTTTTCCCTGCACTGCCTCTACTTTCAAGGCGAGGATCGACTCACACCACGGTGGCACGTGGACAGCCCTGTGGGAAAGCCTCTGGAAAAAGCCTGGAAAGCCTCGAGGGAAAGCCACAGATCCCTTGATCCTCGCGAAGGGAAGCGTGACACTGCTGCTACAGCTCGGGAGGAAGCGCACGTGCATGCCCCCACTCGAGACGAGGACTGACTCCCCTGGGGAGACTCCAGAAGTACCCAAGATCCATGTCAGCACTGGAGAGGAATCCTCAGGTTCCGGCACCGATTCCACACAAGGTCTTAGGCCCTGGCTTCGACGGGAGAGGAATCCCGAGAGGCCCCCGAGCATCTCGCATGGGGACTGGCCTTTCCTGAGGCCACCAGAGCGGGTCCTGAGGTCCCAGTCGTAAGTCGAGAGCACCTGTCGCAACTCGAGCAAATCCAGGAGGTTTTCCCCTCCAGGCGAGATGAGGCCCATTTCCGCTGAGACGTCTCGAGGCTAATCAAACCTAACCTATGGAACTTCCAAAGGGTCCTTCACACCTAGCTGCAACTCAAGAAGTTCTCTGACATACCCGTCTCCACTCGAGAGGAAGCAGGAAAGTCCCGCCCACATCCAGAGGAGCCACGTTTCCTCCTCATTGCTCGAGAGGTTTGATCCTTTCCCTGTGTGGTCGGGAAAGAATTCGCGGCATTCCCGTCCCACATCAAGAGGAGGCGCTCTCTCCAGAGGAAAATCGAGAGGAACTCCAGAGTCGTGCCCCCATTCCCAGAGTCCCCCAGATGTCTCAGTCCATTCCAGGGAAACCTGTATTCCCTGCACTGCCTCGACTTTCTAGCCGAGGATCGACTCACACCACAGTGGCACGTGGGACAGCCCTGTGGGAAAGCCTCGTGGGAAAGCCTCTTGCGAAAGCCTCGAGGGAAAGCCACAGATCAGTTGATACACGCGAAGGAAGCGTGACACTGCTGCTACAGCTCGGGAGGAAAGCGCACGTGTATGCCCCCACTCGAGTAGAGGACTGACTGCCCTGGGGAGACTCCAGAAGTACCCCAAGATCCATGTCAGCACTGGAGAGGAATCCTCAGGTTCGGCACCGACTCCACACAAGATCTTAGGCCCTGGCATCGACGGGAGAGGAATCCCGAGAGGCCCCTGAGCTACTCACATGGGGACTGGCCTTTCCTGAGGCCAGCAGAACGGGTCCCTGAGGTCCCCCGTCGTAAGTCGAGAGCACCTGCCGCAACTTGAGAAAATCCAGGAGGTTCTCCCCTCCAGGCGAGATGAGGCCCATTTCCACTGAGGCGTCTCGAGGCTAATTACACCTAAACCTCTGGAACTTCCAAAGGGTCCTTCACACCCTTGCCGCCAACTCAAGAAGTTCCCCGACATGCCCGTCTCCACTCGAGAGGAAGCACGAGAATCCCGCCCACATCCAGAGGAGCCCTGTTTCCTCCTCCTAGCTCGAGGGAGGGATCCTTTCCCTGCGTGGTCGGGATAGAATTCCTGGCATTTCCGTCGCATCTCAAGAGGAGGCTCTCTCAACAGGAAAGCGATAGGAACTCCAGGGTCGTGCAACCATTCCCAGAGTCCCCCAGATATCTCCGTCCGTTCCAGGGAAACCTGTTTTCCCAGCACTGCGTCGACTTTTCAATCTGAAGATCGACTCACACCACGGTGGCACGTGGGACAGCCCTGTGGGAAAGCCTCGTGGGAAATCCTCGAGGGAAAGCCACAGATCCCTTGATCCACCGCGAATGGAAGCGCGACAGTGCTGCTACAACTCGAGAGGAAAGTGCACGTGCACTGCCCCCACTCGAGAGGAGGACTGACTGCACTGGGGAGACTCCAGAAGTACCCCAAGATCCATGTCAGCACTGGAGAGGAATCCTCAGGTTCCGGCACCGATTCCACACAAGGTCTTATGCCCCCGGCATCGACGGGAGAGGAATCCCGAGAGGCCCCCCGAGCAACTCGCATGGGGACTGGCCTTTCCTGAGGCCACCAGAGCGGGTCCCTGAGGTCGCAGTCGTAAGTCGAGAGCACCTGCTGCAACTCGAGAAAATCCATTAGGTTCTCCCCTCCAGGCGAGATGAGGCCCTTTTCCGATGAGGCTCCTCAAGGCTAATCACAATTAAACGCTGGAATTTCCCACGGGTCCTTCACACCCTTGCTGCAACTCAAGAAGTTCCCCGTCATACCCGACTCCACTCGAGAAGAAGGACGAGAGTCCCGCCCACATACAGAGGAGCCCCGTTTCCGCCTCATAGCTCTAGAGGAGGGATCCTTTCCTTGCGTGGTCTGGAAAGTATTCCCGGCGTTTCCGTCGCATCTCAAGAGGAGGCGCTCTCCACTTGAAACGGGAGAGGAACTCCAGGTTAGTGCCACCGTTCCCACACTCCCCCAGATGTCTCATTCCATTCCACAGAAACCATTTTTCCCTACACTGCCTCGGCTTTCAATCTGAGGATCGACTCACACCACGGTGGCATGTGGGACAGCCCTGTGGGAAAGCCTCGTGGGAAAGTCTCCTGAGAAAGCCTCGAGAGAAAGCCACAGATCCCATGATCCACGCGAAGGGAAGCTTGACACTGCTGCTACAGCTCGGGTGGAAAACCCACGTGCATATCTCCACTCGCGACGAGGAATGACTCCCCTGGGAGACTCCAGAAGTACCCAAGATCCATGTCAGCACTGGAGAGGAATCCTCAGGATCTGACACACACTCCACACAAGGTCCCAGGGCCCGGCATTGACGGGAGAGGAATCCCGAGAGGCCCCCGAGCAACTGCATGGGGACTGGCCTTTCCTGAGGCCACCAGAGCGGGTCCCTGAGGTCCCAGTCATAAGTCGAGAGCACCTACCGCAACTCGAGAAAATCCATTAGGTTCTCCCCTCCAGGCGAGATGAGGCCCTTTTCCGATGAGGCTCCTCGAGGCTAATCACACCTAAACGCTGGAATTTCCCAAGGGTACTTCACACCCTTGCTGCAACTCAAGAAGTTCCCCGTCATACCCGACTCCACTCGAGAAGAAGGACGAGAGTCCCACCCACATACAGAGGAGCCCCGTTTCGCCTCATAGCTCGAGTGGAGGGATCCTTTCCCTGCGTGGTCGGGAAAGTATTCCCGGAGTTTCCGTCGCATCTCAAGAGGAGGCGCTCTCCACTTGAAACGGGAGAGGAACTCCAGGTTCGTGCCACTGTTCCCACACTCCCCGAGATGTCTCATTCATTCCACGGAAACCTTTTTTCCCTGCACTGCCTCGACTTTCAAGCTGAGGATCGACTCACACCACGGTGGCATGTGGGACAGCCCTGTGGGAAAGCCTCGTGAGAAAGTCTCCTGAGAAAGCCTCGAGGGAAAGCCACAGATCCCATGATCCACGCGAAGGGAAGCGTGACACTGCTGCTACAACTCGGGAGGAAAACCCACGTGCATATCCCCACTCGCGAAGAGGAATAACTCCCCTGGGAGACTCCAGAGGTACCCAAGATCCATGTCAGCACTGGAGAGGAATCCTCAGGATCCGGCACAGACTCCACACAAGGTCCCAGGGCCTGGCATCGACGGGAGAGGAATCCCGAGAGGCCCCCGAGCAACTGCATGGGGACTGGCCTTTCCTGAGGCCACCAGAGCGGGTCCCTGAGGTCCCAGTCGTAAGTCGAGAGCACCTGCCGCAACTCGAGAAAATCCAGGAGGTTCTCCCCTCCAGGCGAGATGAGGCCCATTTCTGCTGAGGCGTCTCGAGGCTAATCACACCTAACCTCTCGAACTTCCAAAGGGTCCTTCACACCCTTGCTGCAACTCAAGAAGTTCCCGGACATACCCGTCTCCACTCGAGAGGAAGCACGAGAGTCCCGCCCAAATCCAGAGGAGCCCCGTTTCCGCCTCATACCTCGAGCGGAGGGATCCTTTCCCTGCGTGGTCGGGAAAGAATTCCCGGCGTTCCCGTCGCATCTCAAGAGGAGGCGCTCTCCACCGGAAAGGCGAGAGGAACTCCAGGGTCTTGCCACCATTCCCAGAGTCCCCCAGATGTCTCAGTCCATTCCAGAGAAACCTGTTTTCCCTGCACTGCGTCGACTTTCAAGCCGAGGATCGACTCACACCACGGTGGCACGTGGGACAGCCCTGTGGAAAGCCTCGTGGGAAAGCCTCTTGGGAAAGCGTCGAGGGAAAGCCACAGATCCGTTGATCCACGCAAAGGGAAGCGTGACACTGCTGCTACAGCCTCGGGAGGAAAGCGCACGTGCATGCCCCCACTCGAGTAGAGGACTGACTGCCCTGGGGAGACTCCAGAAGTACCCCAAGATCTATGTCAGCACTGGAGAGGAATCCTCAGGTTACAGCACCGACTTCCCACAAGAACTTAGGCTCCGGCATCAACGGGAGAGGAATCCCTAGAGGCCCCCAAGCTACTCACATGGGGACTGGCCTTTCCTGAGGACACCAGAACGGGTCCCTGAGGTCCCCATCGTAAGTCGAGAGCACCTGCCACAACTCGAGAAAATCCAGGAGGTTCTCCCATCCAGGCGAGATGAGGCCCATTTCCGCTGAGGCGTCTGGAGTCTAATCACTTCTAATATCTGGAACTTCCAAATGGTCATTCACACCATTGCTGCAACTCAAGAAGTTCCCCGACATACCCGTCTCGACTCGCGAGGAAGCACGAGAGTTCTGCCCACATCCAGAGGAGCACCGTTTCCGCCTCATAGCTCGAGAGGAGGGATCCTTTCCCTGCTTGGTCGGGAAAGAATTCCCGGCGTTCCCGTCGCATGTCAAGAGGAGGCTCTCTCCATAGGAAAGGCGAGAGGAACTCCAGGGTCGGGCCACCATTCCCAGAGTCCCCCAGATGTCTGTCCATTCCAGGGAAACCTGTTTTCCCTGCACTGCCTCGACTTTCAAGCCGAGGATCGACTCACACCACGGTGGCACGTGGGACAGCCCTGTGGGAAAGCCTCGTGGGAAAGCTTAGTGGAAAGCCTTGAGGCAAAGCCACAGATCCCTTGATCCACGCGAAGGGAAGCATGACACTGCTGCTACAGCTCGGGAGGAAATCGCACGTCCCTGCCCCCACTCGAGACGAGGACTGACTCCCCAGGGGAGACTCCAGAAGTACCCCAAGATCCGTGTCAGCACTGGAGAGGAATCCTCAGGTGCGGGCACCGACTCCCCACAAGGTCATAGGTACCAGCATCGACGGGAGAGGAATCCCGAGAGGCTCGCGAGCAACTGGCATGGGGACTGGCCTTTCCTGAGGCCACGAGAGCGGGTCCCTGAGGTCCCCGTCTGAAGTCGAGAGCACCTGCCGCAACTCGAGAAAATCCAGGAGGTTCGTCCCTCCAGGCGAGATGAGGCCCATTTCCGCTGAGGTGTCTCGAGGCTAATCACACCTAACCTCTGGAAATTCCAAAGGGTGCTTCACAATCTTGCTGCAACTCAAGAAGTTCCCCGACTTACCCGTCTCCACTCGAGAGGAAGCACGAGAGTCCCGCCCACATCCAGAAGAGACCCGTTTCTGCCTCCTAGCTCGAGAGGAGGGATCCTTTCTCTGCGTGTTCGGGGAAGAATTCCCGGCGTTCCCGTCGCATCACAAGAGGAGACGCTCTCCACAGGAAAGGCGAGAGGAACTCCAGGGTCGTGCCACCATTCCCAGAGTCCCCCAGATGTCTCAGTCCATTCCAGGGAAACCTGTTTTCCCTGCACTGCCTCGACTTTCAATCCGAGGATCGACTCACACCACGGTGGCATCGTGGTACAGCCCTGTGAGAAAGCCTCGTGGGAAAGCCTCGTGGGAAAGCCTCAAGGGAAAGCCACAGATCTCTTGATCCACGCGAAGGGAAGCGTGACACTGCTGCTACAGCTCGGGAGGAAAGCGCACGTGCATGCCCCCGCTCGAGACGAGGACTGACTCCCCTGGGGAGACTCCAGAAGTACCCCAGGATCCATGTCTGCACTGGAGAGGAATCCTCAGGTTCCGGCACCAACTCCACACAAGGTCTTAGGCCCGTGCATCGACGTGAGAGGAATCCCGAGAGGCCCCAGAGCAACTCGCATGGGGACTGGCCTTTCCTGAGGCCACCACAGCGGGTCCCTGAGGTCCCCATCGTAAGTCGAGAGCACCTGCCGCAACTCGAGAAAAACCAGGAGGTTCTCCCTCCAGGTGAGCTGAGTCCCATTTCCGCTGAGGTATCTCGAGGCTAATCACACCTTACCTCTGGAACTTCCAAAGGGTCCTTCACACCCTTACTGCAACTCAAGAAGTTCCCCGACATACCCGTCTCCACTCGAGAGGAAGCACGAGAGTCCCGCCTACATCCAGAGGAGCCCCGTTTCCGCCTTCTAGCTCGAGAGGAGGGATCCTTTCCCTGCGTGGTCGGGATAGAATTCCCGGTGTTCCCGTCACATCTCAAGAGGAGTCGCGCTCCACAGGAAAGGTGAGAGGAACTCCAGGGTCGTGCCACCATTCCCAGAGTCCCCTGGATCTCTCAGTCCATTCCAGGGAAACCTGTTTTCCCTTCACTGCCTCGACTTTCAAGCAGAGGATCGACTAATACCACGGTGGCACGTGGGACAGCCCTGTGGGAAAGCCTCATGGGAAAGCCTCGTGGGAAAGCCTCGTGGGAAAGCCTCGTGGGAAAGCCTCGAGGGAAAGGCACAGATCCCTTGATCCAAGCATAGGGAAGCGTGACCCTGCTGCTTCAGCTCAGGAGGAAAGCGCACGTGCACGCCCCCGCTCGAGACGAGGACTGACTCCCCTGGGGAGACTCCAGAAGTACCCCAGGATCCATGTCTGCACTGGAGAGGAATGCTCAGGTTCCGGCACCGGACTCCATACAAGATCTTAGGCCCTGGCATCGACGAGAGAGGAATCCCGAGAGGCCCCAAAGCAACTCGCATGTGGACTGGCCTTTCCTGAGGCCACCAGAGCGGGTCCCTGAGGTCCCCGTCGTAAGTCGAGAGCGCCTGCCGCAACTCGAGAAAATCCAGGAGGTTTTCCCCTCCAGGCGAGGTGAGGCCCATTTCCGCTCAGGCATCTCCAGGCAAATCACACCTATCATCTGGAAATTCCAAAAGGTCCTTCACACCCTTGCTGCACCTCAAGAATTTCCCCGACATACCCGTCTCCACTCGAGAGGAAGCACTAGAGTCCCGCCATATCCAGAGGTGCCCCGTTTGCGCCTCATAGCTCAAGAGGAGGGATCCTGTCCCTGCGAAGGTCGGAAAAGAATTTCCGTCATTCCCGTCGCATCCCAAGACGAGGCGCTCTCCACAGGAAAGGCGAGAGGAACTCCAGGGTCGTGCCACCATTGCCAGAGTTCCACTGATGACTCAGTCCATTAAAGGGAAATCTGTTTTCCCAGCACTGCCTCGACTTTCAAGCCGAGGATCGACACACACCAAGGTGGCACGTGGGACAGCACTGTGGGAAAGCCTCGTGGAAAAGCTTCGTGGGAAAGCCTAGATGGAAAGACACAGATCCCTTGATCCACGCTACGGGAAGCGTGATACTGCTGCTACAGCTCGGGTGGAAAGCGCACGTGCATGCCGCCACTCGAGACGAGGACTGGCTCCCCTGGGGAGACTCCAGAAGTACCCCAAGATCCATGTCATCACTACAGAGGAATCCTCAGGATCTGGCACCGGACTGCACACAAGGTCTTAGGCCCCCGGCATCGAAGGGAGAGGAATCCCGAGAGGCCCCCGAGCAACTCGCATGGGGACTGGCCTTTCCTGAGGCCACCAGAGCGGGTCCCTGAGGTCCCCGTCGAAGTCGAGAGCACCTGCTGAAACTCGAGAAAATCCAGGAGGTTCTCCCCTCCAGGAGAGATGAGGCCCGTTTCCGCTGAGGCCTATCCAGGCTAATCACACCTAACCTCTGGAACTTTCCAAGGGTCCTTCACACCCTTTCTGCAACTCAAAAAGTTCCCCGACACACCCGTCTCCACTGAGAGGAAGCACGAGAGTACCGCCCACATCCAGAGGAGCCCCGTGTCCGACTCCTAGCTCGAGAGGAGGGATCCTTTCCCTGCGTGTTCGGTCAAGTATTCCCGGCGTTCCGTCGCATCTCGAGAGGAGGCGCTCTCCACAAGAAAGGCGAGAGAAACTCCAGGGGTCTTGCCACAGTTTCCCAGAGTCCGCCAGATGTCTCAGTCCATTCCAGGGAAACCTGTTTTCCTGCACTGCCTCGACGTTCAAGCCGAGGATCGACTCACACCACGGTGGCACGTGGGACAGTCCTGTGGGAAGCCTCGTGGGAAAGCCTCTTCGGAAAGCCTCGAGGGAAAGCCACAGATCCCTTGATCCACGCGAAGGGAAGCGCGACACTGCTGCTACAGCTTCGGGAGGAAAGCGCACGTGCATGCCCCCACTCGAGACGAGGACTGACTCCCCTGGGGAGACTCCAGAAGTACCCCAAGATCCATGTCAGCCACTGGAGAGGAATCCTCAGTTTCCAGCACCGACTCAACACAAGATCTTAGGTCCCGGCATCGACGGGAGAGGAATCCTGAGAGGCCCCCGAGCAACTCGCATGGGGACTGGGCTTTCCTGAGGCCACCAGAGCGGGTCCCTGAGGTCCCCGTCGTAGGTGAGAGCACCTGCCCCAACTCGAGAAAATCCAGGAGGTTCTCCTCTCCAGGCGAGATGAGGCCCATGTCCGCTGAGGGCGTATCCAAGCTAATCACATCTAACGTCTGGAACTTCCAAAGGGTCCTTCACACCCCTTGCTGCAACTCAAGAAGTTCCCCGACATACCCGTCTCCACTCGAGAAGAAGCTCGAGAGTCCCGCCAATATCAAGAGGGAACCCCGTTACCGCCCCCTAGCTCGAGAGGAGGGATCCCTTCCCTGCGTGTTCGGGAAAGAATCCCCGGCGTTTCCGTCGCATCTCAAGAGGAGGCGCTCCCACAGGAAAGGCGAGAGGAACCCCAGGGTCGTGCCACATTCCCAGAGTCCACCAGATGTCTCAGTCCATTCCAGGGAAACCTGTTTTCCCTGCACGGCCTCGACTTCCAAGCCGAGGATCGACTCACACCACGGTGGCACGTGGGACATCCCTGTGGGAAAGCCTCGTGGGAAAGCTCGTGGGAAAGCCTCGAGGGAAAGCCCCTGATCCCTTGATCCACGCGAAAGGGAATCGTGACATTGCTGCTACAGCTCGGGAGGAAAGCGTCCGTGCATGCCCCCACTCGAGACGAGGACTGGACTTCCTGGGAAGACTCCAGAAGTACCCAAGATCCATGTCGGCAATGGAGAGGAATCCTCAGGTTCGGGCACTGACTCCACACAAGGTCTTAGGACCCAGCATCGACGGGAGTGGAATCCCGAGAGGCCCGGGAGCAAACTCGCATGGGGACTGGCCTTTCCTGAGGCCACCAGAGCCGACTCTGAGGTCCCGTCGTAAGTCGAGAGCACCTGCCGCAACTCGAGAAAATCCAGGAAGTTCTCCCCTGCAGGCGAGATGAGGCGCATTTGTGCTGAGGCGTCTCGAGGCTAATCACATCTAACATCTGGAACTTCCAAAGGGTCCTTCACACCCTTACTGCAACTCAAATAGTTCCCCGACATACCCGGCTCCACTCGAGAGGAAGCACGAGAGTCCCGCCCACATCCAGAGGAGCCCCGTTTCCGCCTCCAAGCTCGAGAGGAGGGATCCTTTCCCTGCGTGTTCGGGAAAGAATTCCCGGCTGTTCCCGTCGCATATCAAGAGGAGGCGCTCTCCACAGGAAAGGCGAGAGGAACCCCAGGGTCGTGCCACCATTCCCAGAGTCCCCCAGATGTCTCAGTCCATTCCAGGGAAACCTGTTTTCCCTGCACTGCCTCGAATTTCAAGCCGAGGATCGACTCACACCACGGAGGCACGTGGGATAGCCCTTGGGAAAGCCTCGTGGGAAAGCCTCGAGGGGAAGGCACAGATCCCTTGATCCACGCGAAGGGAAGCGCGACACTGCAGCTGCAGCTCGGGGGGAAAGCGCAGGTGCATGCCCCCACACGAGATGAGGCCTGACTCCCCTGGGGAGACTCCGGAAGTACCCCAAGATCCATGTCAGCACTGGAGAGGAATCCTCAGGTTCCGGCACCGACTCCACACAAGGTCTTAGGCCCCGGCATCGATGGGAGAGGAATCCCGAGAGGCCCCAGGAGCAACTCGGATGGGGACTGGCCTTTCCTGAGGCCACCAGAGAGGGTCAGTGAGGTCCCCGTTGTAAATCGAGAGCAACGGCCGCAACCCAAGAAAATCCAGGAGGTTCTCCCCTCCAGGCGAGATGAGGAACATTTCACCTGAGGCGTCTCGAGGCTAATCACATCTAACATCTGGAACTTCCAAAGGGTCCTTCACACCCTTGCTGCAACTCAAGAAGTTCCCCGACATACCCGTCTCCACTCGAGAGGAAGCACGAGAGTCCCGCCCACATCCATAGGAGCCCTGTTTCCGCCTCAAGCTCGAGAGGAGGGATCCTTTATCTGCCTGGTCGGGAAAGAATTCCCGGCGTTCCCGTCGCATCTCAAGAGGAGGCGCTCTCCACAGGAAAGGCGAGAGGAACTCCAGGGTCGTGCAACCATTCCCAGAGTCCCCCAGATGTCTCAGTCCATTCCAGGAAACCTGTTTTCCCTGCACTGCCTCGACGTTCAAGCCGAGGATCGACTCACACCACGGTGGCACGAGGGACAGCCCTGTGGGAAAGCCTCGTGGGAAGCCTCGTGGGAAAGCCTCGAGGGAAAGCCACAGATCCCTTGATCCACGCGAAGGGAAGCGCGACACTGCTGCTACAGCTCGGGAGGAAAGCGCACGTGCATGCCCCCACTCGAGACGAGGACTGACTCCCCTGGGGAGATTCCAGAGTACCCCAAGATCCATGTCAGCACTGGAGAGGAATCCTCAGGTTCCGCACCGACTCAACACAAGATCTTAGGTCCCGGCATCGACGGGAGAGGAATCCTGAGAGGCCCCCGAGCAACTCGCATGGGGACTGGCCTTTCCTGAGGCCACCAGAGCAGGTCCCTGAGGTCCCGGTCGTAAGTCGAGAGCACCTGTGCAAACTCGAGAAAATACAGGAGGTTCTCCCCGCCAGGCGAGATGAGGCCATTTCCGCTGAGGCGTCTAGGGTAATCAGCCTAACGCTCTGCAACTTCAAAGCGGTCGCTTGCACAACCTTGGCTGCAATCAAGGAAGTTGCCTCGACATACCTCTC
>NW_017219162.1:0-11538 GCF_001704415.2 Capra hircus | reverse complement strand
TGAACCTGCATACCCGACCTAGGGGCCACAGGCACCTGTTTTTGCTCGAGTGGTCTGGAGGGGTGCAGGATTTTTGGAGCTTAAAAATCCATCCAATTTGTCTTTTTTTTTTTTACCTCGGAGAGAACGAGTTTGCTCCACCTCCACCTTTTGCAGTGTGGAGGGAAGAGGGCACCACCCTCTCCAAAGGGACATAGGGCCTACCAGGAGAGAAAGGCCCCTTGAGGAGCTGAGCCCCAGGTAGGCAGCCAGTGATGTCAAGCACACTCCGCTGCTTGCTTCTTCATGGGCACTCCCACGATCTGCTAGGAATGTCTTTGCAAGGATCTCAAAGGAAGGGGAGATACATGGCCCTGTCTCTGGAACTTCAGTCCTCTGAGCAGATCTGGAGGTCTTGAGTTGTATAAGCAAACCTGTTCCTTCCAAATAGAGGCTTGCAAACACACCCCCGGTGGTTGCCTCTTCTTCCCCGAAGAAGTCTTTCTTTCCCCACATGCTGCGAACTCCCTGTCCCAACCTCCAAGAATAGCGCTTCTTGCCATTCCTTTCTTAGAGGCAGTTATCCCTGAGCTGGGGCCGTAGGAGTAGCCCCACACTCACAGGGAAAGGCAAAGACTCCTCCATACATCTCCTCTATCCCCTTTGCTCTGGAGGAGAGCTCTAGTGAGCCTAGGTCTTTCAGGAAAATTCTTGGCTTGGACAGGATCTCACCCTGTTTGTGAACCTGCATACCCAACCAGGGGCCACAGAGCACCTGTTTCAGTAAAGTGGGCCCTGAAAGGGTGCAGCCTAGCAAGAGCTTGAAAATCCATTCAATGCTGTTTTTGTACCTCTGACAGAGCGAGCTTGGCTCCACCCTTTGGCAGTGAGGAGAAAAGAGGCATGACACCCTCCCCAAGGGGACATGGGGCCTACTTCGAGAGGAAAGGCCCCTTGTGGAGCTGAGGCCAGGAAGGCACACAGTCGTGTCAAACACACTCCCACTGCTTGCTTCTTCAGGGGCACTCCCGCTATCAGCTAGGAATGTCTTTGCAATGATCACAAAGGGAAGGGGAGATACAGGGCCCTGCTTCTGGAGGTCTCCCTCAAGGTCTCGTTGTTCAAGGTCAAGGTCAAGTTCAAGTTCAAGTTCAAGTCAAGTCAAGTTCAAGTCAAAGTTCAAGTTCAAGTCAAGTCAAGGTCAAGGTCAAGGTCAAGTTCAAGGTCAAAAGCCAAGTTCAAGTTCAAGGTCAAGGTTCAAGTCAAGTCAAGGTTCAAGTTCAAGTTCAAGGAAGTTCAAGGTTCAAGTCAAGGTCAAGTCAAGTCAAGTTCAAGTTCAAGTTCAAGTTCAAGGTTCAAGTCAAGTCAAAGTTCAATTCAAGTCAAGCAACAAGCAAGTTCAAGGGTCAAGGCCAAGGTCAAGTCAAGGTCAAGTCAAGTTCAAGGTCAAGGTCAAAAGGTCAAGTTCAAGGTCAAGTCAAGTCAAGGGCAAAGGCAAGCAAGCCAAGGCAAAACGGCAACCAAGTAACGCCTGACAAAAGGCAGAAGCCACTAGGCCCCTGTGCAGAGGAAGCCACTGAAGGCAGCAAGGCCACAGAGCTCCCCGACTCCCATTCCCACATGAAGATGTGAGGATAAAGGGCCTCATCCCAGCAAAGCACCCGCTCCCACCACCCCCCAACCCCCCCCCGCCCCCCGCAGCACGCCCCCTGAAACAACACTGTCTTCCCAGAAAAGAGAACGGAGAAGCCATGTGTGTGCCAAAGGAGCAAGATGAACGAACGATGCCACGCCCTCCGAATTTGGGCACACCTGACGCCTCGGAACCCCGGGCCTGGCCGATGGGTCCCAGCCGTTCTCGGTGGGAGGGGGGTCAACACATTGGCCGAGAGCCCTTGCCCAGGCCACCCGCAAATCCCCTGAGATGTGATCCGACCACAGGGACCGAGGGCAAACGTACCGCTTGAGGTGCTGGAGGAGCCGGACGAAGCCATGGTGGGAGAGGCACACGGGCACGCTGCAGACTGCTGGCCGAGTGGGCGGGGACCCAGCAGCTCAGGACTCTGGAGAACGGGAGGCGTCTCCGCCACCATTGACGTCAATAGGGTTTGGGTGGGTAGATGGAGGGGGCCGCCCCTGGCCTCTTTCCAAGCAGAGACCCTGGACGGAGTCCCGTGGAGCGAGTGGGCTTTTCCCGGGCACGGCTGTGCCCTGGACCGCCAAGATCCCCGTTGGGGTGGGCGGGCAGTTCGGGGGCTTTGGTTTGTGGCCCTCCCTCGCAGCGGGGGGTGGGTTCAACCCCGAGTGGATCAATCAGGGCCCTCAGCAGTGCCAAGGGAACTCACCGCCCAGGAAACGCCCCTAGGTCCCTTTGAATTGGCCACCAACGCCCCTTTCCCAGCCTGCCTTGCTCTGGGATTTCCCGCCTTTTCACATTCCACAGGTCCCTGGCCTCGACTGTCCCCCGCTGGCTCCTCCGAGGCATTCCGGGACACCAGACGCTCTCTCCAGCGCCTCCACCTAGATCCCTCGCTGTCCTCGCCTCCGTTTCCCCCATGCCCCCTCCCCAACTCCTCCGTGGGCTCTTGGCATCCTTTCCCTACAGCAGTCCCAGAGTGCCACCCCCGAGGGCTTTGAGTTGCCTGGAGCCCAAGGCTCGGCCAGAGACCTGAGGGGCCAGCGTCTGGACTGGCAGCTAATGCCATTTGGGGCTTTTCTCACGTGGAGCCTGAGACCCGCACCTCCACGGGCAACCCCCCAGCGCGAGTGCCCTGGAGATACCCGCCCAAGGGACAGTGTATCCCTACTGTGGGGAAGGAGGTTCCTGTTTTCCCTGCACTGGTTCGACTTTCACGCGAGGATCGACTCACACCATGGTGGCAAGTGGAATAGCCCTGTGGGAAAGCCTCATGGGAAAGACTCCAGGGAAAGCCACAGATTTCTTGATCCACGAGAAGGAAGCATGACACTGCTGCTACCGCTCGGGAGGAAAGCGCACGTGCATGACCCACTCGAGCCGAGGACTGACGCAAGCTTGGGAGACTCCAGAAGTACGCCAAGATCCATGTCAGCACTGGAGAGGAATCCTCAGGTTCCGGCACCGACTCCACACAAGGTCTTAGGCCCGGGCATCGACGGGAGAGGAATCCTGAGAGGCCCCCTAGCACCTCGCATGGGGACTGGCCTTTCCTGAGGTCACCAGAGCGGGTCCCTGAGGTCTCCGTCGTAAGTCGAGAGCACCTGCCGCAACTCGAGAAAATCCAGGAGGTTCTCCCCTCCAGGCGAGATGAGGCCCATTTCCGCTGAGGCGTCTCGAGGCTAATCACACCTAACCTCTGGAACTTCCAAAGGTCCTTCACACCCTTGCTGCAAGTCAAGAAGTTCTCCGACATACCCATATTCACTCGAGAGGAAGACGAGGGTCCCGCCATATCCAGCGGAGCCCCGTTTCCGCCTCGTAGCTCGAGAAGAGGGATCCTTTCCCTTCGTCGTCGGGAAAGAATTCCCGGCCTTCCCGTTGCATCTCAAGAGGAGGCGCTCTCCACAGGAAAGACGAGAGGAACTCCAGGGCAGCATTCCAAGAGTCCCCCAGATGTCTCAGTCCATTCCAGAAGAAACTGATTTCCCTGCACTGCCTCGACGTTCACGCCGAGGATCGACTCACACCACCGTGGCACGTGGGACAGCCCTATTGGAAAGCCTCGTGGGAAAGCCTCAATGGAAAGCGACAGATCCCTTGATCCACACGTCGGCAAGCGTGACACTGCTGCTGCAGGTCGTGAGGAAAATGGCAGGTGCATGCCCCCCACACGAGATGAGGACTGACTCCCCTGGTGAGACTCCAGAAGTACGGAAAGATTCATGTCAGCACTGGGAGAGGCATCCTCAGGGTCTAGCCCCGGACTCCACACAAGGTCTTAGGCACTGGCATCGATGGGAGAGGAATCCCTAGAGGCCCCCTGGTAACTCGCATGGGGACTGGCCATTCCTGAGGCCACCAGAGCGGGTCCCTGAGGACCCTTCGTAACTAGAGAGCACCTGCCACAACTGGGTAAAATCCAGGAGGTTCTCCCCTCCAGGCGGGATTGAGGCCCATTTCCTCTGAGGTGTCTGGAGGCTCATCACATCTAACCTCTGGAAATTCAAAAGGGTCCTTGCTGCAACTCAAGAAGTTCGCCGACATACCCCGTCTCCACACGAGAGGAAGCACGAGGGTCCCGCCCACATTCAGAGGAACCCCGTTTCTGAGATGAAGGATCCTATCCTGCTTAGTCTGGAAAGATTTTTCGGCATTCCCGTGGCATCTCAAGAGCAAGGGCTCTCAATAGGAAAGGCGAGAGGAACTCCAGGGTCGTGCCACCATTCCAAGAGTCCCCCAGATGTCTCAGTCCATTTCAGAGGAACCTGTTTTCCCAGCACTGCCTCGACTTTCACGCCGAGGATCCACTCACACCATGGTGGCATGTGGGAAAGCCCTGTGAGAAAGCCTCGAGGGAAAGCCACAGATCCCCTTGATCCCCACGACGGGAAGCGTGACACATCTGCTACACTGTCCCTGAGGTCACGGTCGTTATGTCGAGAGTACCTGCCGCAACTCGAGAAAATCCAGGAGGTTCTCTGCTCCAGTCGAGATGAGGCCCATTTTCTCTGCGGCGTCTCGAGAGTAATCACACCTAAACTCTGGAACTTCCAAAGTGTCCTAAACACCCTTGCTAAAACTCAAGAAGTTCCCCGACATACCTGTCTCCACTACAGAGGAAGTACGAGGGTCCGGCCACCGCCAGAGGAGCTCCGTTTCCGCCTCCAAGCTCGAAATGAGGGATCCTTCCCTGCTTCCTCGGGAAAGAATTCCCGACGTTTCCGACGCATCTCAAGAGGAGGCACGCTGCACAGGAAAGGCGAGAGGAACTCATGGGTCGTGCCACCATTCCAAGAGTCCCCCAGATGTCTCAGTCCATTCCAGAGGATCCTGTTTTCCCTGCACTGCTTCGACTTTCATGCCGAGGATCGACTCACACCACGGTGGTACGTGTGACAACCCTGTGGGAAAGCCTCGTGGGAAAGCCTCGTGGGAAAGCCTCGAGGGAAAGCCTCGAGGGAAAGCCACAGATCCCTTGATCCAGGCGAAGGGAACCGTGACAGTGCTGCTACAGCTCGGAGGAAAGCGCACGTGCATGCCCCCTCTCGAGACGAGGACTGACTTCCCTGGGGAGACTCCAGAAGTACCCCAAGATCCATATCAGCACTGGAGAGGAATCCTCAGGTTCTGGCACTGACTCCACACAAGGTCTTAGGCCCCGGTATCGAAGGGAGAGGAATCCCACGAGACCCCGAGCAACTCGCATGGGGACTGGCCTTTCCTGAGGCCTCCAGAGGGGGTCCCTGTGGTGCCCGTCGTAAGTCGAGAGCACCTGCCGCAAGTCGAGAAAATCCAGGAGGTTGTCCCCTCCAGGCGAGAAGAGGCCCATTTCCGCTGAGGCGACTCGAGGCTAATCACACCTAAGCTCTGGAACTTCCAAAGGGTCTTTCACAGCCTTGCTGCAACTCAAGAAGTTCCCCGACATACCCGTCTCCACTCGAGAGGAAGCACGAGAGTCCCGCCCACATCCAGAAGAGCCCCGTTTCCGCCTCCTTGCTCGAGAGGAGGTATCATTTCCTTTCGTGGTCCGGCAAAGAATTCCCGGCGACCCGTCGCATCTCAAGAGGAGGCGCTCTCCACAGGAAAGGCGAGAGAAACTCCAGGGTCGGTGTCACCATTCTCAGAGTCCACAAGATGTCTCAGTCCATTCCAGGGAAACCTGATTTCCCTGCACTGCCTCGACTTTCAAGCCGAGGATTGACATCGACACACACCACGGTGGCACGTGGGACAGCCCTTTGGGAAAGCCTTGAGGGAAAGGCACAGATCCCTTGACCCATGCGAAGAGAAGCGTGACACTGCTGCTACAGATCGGGAGGAAAGCGCACGTGCATGCCCCAATCGGGACAAGGACTTGACTCCCTGGGGAGACTCCAGAAGTACCCCCCCAAATTCCATGTCAGCACTGGAGAGGAATCCTCAGGTTCTGGCACCGGACTCCACACAAGGTCTAGGCCCCGGTATCGAAGGGAGAGGAATCCCGCGAGGCCCCCGAGCAACTCGCATGGGGACTGGCCTTTCCTGAGGCCACCAGAGCGGGTCCCTGAGGTCCCCGTCGTAAGTCGAGAGCACCTGCTGCAACTCGAGAAAATCCAGGAGGTTCTGTCCTCCAGGCGAGATGAGGCCCATTTCCCGCTGAGGGGTCTCGAGGCTAATCACACCTAACCTCTGGAACTTCCAAAGGGTCCTTCACACCCTTGTTGCAACTCAAGAAGTTCCCCAAAATGCCCGTCTCCACTCGACAGGAAGCACGAGAGTCCGCCAACATCCAGAGGAGACCCATTTCCGCCTCCTAGCTAGAGAGGAGGGATACTTTCCCTGCGTGGTCGGGAAAGAATTCCTGGCGTTCCCGGTGGCATCTCACGAGGAGGCGCTTTCCACAGGAAAGGCGAGAGGAACTCCAGGGTCGTGCCACCATTCCCAGAGTCCCCAAGATGTCTCAGTCCATTCCAGGGAAAACTGTTTTCCCTGCACTGCCTCGACTTTCAAGCCGAGGATCGACTCACACCACGGTGGCATGTGGGACAGCCCTGTGGGAAAGCCTCGTGGGAAAGCCTCGGGGGAAAGCCACAGATGCCTTGATCCACGTGAAGGGAAGCGTGACACTGCTGGTACAGCTCGGGAGGAAAGCGCACGTGCATGCCTCCCCTCGATACGAGCACTGGACTCCCCTGGGGAGACTTCAGAAGTACCCCAAGATCCATGTCAGGCCTGGAGAGGTATCCTCAGGTTCCGTCACCGACTCCATAAAGGACTTAGGCCCCGGCATCTACGGGAGTGGAATCCCGAGAGTCCCCCGAGCAACTCGCATGGGGACTGGCCTTTCCTGAGGCCATCAGAGCGGGTCCCTGAGGTCCCCGTGGTAAGTCGAGAGCAACTGCCGCAACTCGAGAAAATCCAGGAGGTTTTCCCCTCCAGGCGAGATGAGGCCCATTTCCGCTGAGGCGTGTCGAGGCTAATCACACCTAACCTCTGTAACTTCCAAAGGGTCATTCACACCCTTGCTGCAACTCAAGAAGTTCCCCGACATACCCGTCTCCACTCGAGAGGAAGCATGAGAGTCCCGCCCACATCCAGAGGAGCCCCGTTTCTGCCCTCCTAGCTCCGGAGGAGGGATCCTTTCCCTTCGTGGTCGGGAAAGAATTCCCGGCATTTCCGTCGCAACTCAAGAGGAGGCGCTTTCCACAGGAAAGGCGAGAGGAACTCCAGGGTCGTGCCACCATTCCAGAATCCCCCAGATGTCTCAGTCCATTCCAGGGAAACCTGTTTTCCCTGCACTGTCTCGAGTTTGAAGCCGAGGATCGACTCACACCACGGTGGCACGTGGGACAGCCCTGTGGGAAAGCCTCGAGGGAAAGCCTCATGGGGAAAGCCTCGAGAGAAAGCTACAGATCCCTTGATCCACAAGAAGGGAAGCATGACACTGCTGCGACAGCTCGGGAGGAAAGCGCACGTGCATGCCTCCCCTCTAGACGAGGACTGACTCCCCTGGGGGAGACTCCAGAAGTACCCCAAGATCCATGTCAGCACTGGAGAGGAATCCTCAGGTTCCAGAACCGACTCCACACAAGGCCTTGGCCACGGCATCGACGGGAGAGGAATCCGAGAGGCCCCCGAGCAACTCGCATGGGTCTGGCCTTTCCTGAGGCCACCAGAGCGGGTCCCTGAGTTCCCCGTCCTAAGTCGAGAGCACCTGCCGCAACTCGAGATAATACAGGAGATTCCCCCTCCAGGCGAGATGAGGCCCATTTCCGCTGAGGCGTCTCGAGTCTAAATACACCTAACCTCTGGAACTTCAAAGGGTCCTTCACACCCTTGCTTCAACTCAAGAAGTTCCCCGACATACCCGTCTCCACTCGAGAGGAAGCACGAGAGTCCCGCCCACATCCAGAGGAGCCCCGTTTCCGCCTCCTAGCTCGAGAGGAGGGATCCTTTCCCTGCGTGGTCGGGAAAGAATTCCCGGCGTTTCCGTCGCATCTCAAGAGGAGGCGCTCTCCACCGGAAAGGGGAGAGGAACTCCAGGTCGTGCCACCATTCCAGAGTCCCCCAGATGTCTCAGTCCATTCCAGGGAAACCTGTTTTCCCTGCACTGCCTCGACCTTTCAAGCCGAGGATCGACTCACACCACGGTGGCACGTGGGACAGCCCTGTGGGAAAGCCTCGTGGGAAGCCTCGTGGAAAGCCTCGAGGGAAAGCCACAGATCCCTTGATCCACGCGAAGGGAAGTGACTCTGCTGCTACAGCTCGAGAGGAAACCGCACGTTCATGCCCCCACTCGAGACGAGGACTGACTCCCCTGGGGAGACTCCAGAAGTACCCAAGATCCATGTCAGCACTGGAGAGGAATCCTCAGGTTCCGGCACCTGCTGGGAGCCAGTGTGAGGAATCCCGCCCGTGACAAGGTCATGAGGAAGGAAGCTGACATACGCAAGGCGTGCTCAGACTTCAGGGACCCCTCTGCAAATTCCTAAGCACGTACCCCAACAAAAATCTGCCGGCTTTTGTGCTCTGCTTTTCCACTCTTCTGACATTTTCTGGAAAAAGTCAATTCAGGGCTTTAGTCTTCTGCATTTGAAAGAGTGTTTCAATCCAAAAACCCCTCCGATGGCTTTCTAGCCTGCCTGCGGACTCGTACAGCTGCGCATGTGATTGTTTGAGGCCTCCTGACCGCAGGAGGCACAGGAAGCTTAAAACATCCTAGGAATGTAGGAGCTTCGAGGAGTCAAAATCTTTAGAATAGGACTGATTAATGGTTTCATTTTTTGGGTCAATGCTTGCTGCCAAATTTTCATATCCTTTATTTTTAGATATAGTTGGTATATAGAAAAACAAGTAGTAGACCTGGTATTAGCAACATTAGATCTTTGAGTTAAGTACCTTCTTTGTTATATCCCACTGCACCTTTGTTCTATAGAGATGTAACTTTAATGCTTTAAGGAGATGCAGATTAAAAAAAAAAAACACTTCAGGGGAAACAAAATTAACATTCATTAAGGAAGAGAGCCAAAAAGTGTTAACAAGCCTCTTGGCCAAAAGATAATGTAAATCACCTGAGACCTTTTGTATACAAAATGATATACGGAAAGAATCTGGGTTGCGAACGCTACATAATTTTGTGTTACCCCATTGATCTCCGTGTTTTATCAAAAGTATATAAAAGGCCTTCTGAACAATAAAGGATGGGGCCAGTTTCTCGAACTAGTCTCTCGGCCTGGTTTCTTGGGACTCTGGCTCCCCCCATGTCTCTCTCTCTCTCTTCTTCTCTCCCCTTCCCTCTCTCTGCTCTTTACTTTAACTTCAGGCTGAATCTCCATCTGGGGCGCGGAGGCTCGCCAGGTCTACTTACTTGCCCCGGCTGTTAAGACCCGCACGAAAGGGAGCTTAAGGCGAGGCACCCTTAGATATTCAAGCGGGGCGCCGGTGGCCCAACGTAGATGGTGCAAATTCCTTGTCTGGAATTTTATTGGCCTTCCGCGTAAACCAAGCTATTCAGCCCTCTTCCTCCACTTAATCTTCTTACTACACTATAGTTTCTTAATCTAATCTTACATTAATAAACAAACAAGTCTTTCCACGCCAACGCCGTCCACCCTTCGAATTCCCTGGATCCACCGGGCTGGACCCCGGCAAGTGGTGCCCGGAACAGGCTATTCGAAGGTAGGTTCCTCGGAGCAAAAGCTCCCCCGGAGCACTCTCTGTTGCTCCCCCGGAGCACTCTCTGTTGCTCCCCCCGGAGTGACTTAATCACTCCCCCGGAGTACTTTCGGGTACTCCCCAGTGTTGAGTGTTCGGGACGGCTAGGACCCCACTCAGGGTGCCGCGGACCCCCCTGTAGGATAGACAGGGTGAGGACGAGTGGGAAGTGTTCAAGGGTTTAAGAGAAACCTGGTGCTCTAGAGGTTGAAAAGAAACCTGCTATCTTAGGGTTTAAAACAAAACCCCCCTTGGCTAAGGTAAAACCTTTTTGTCAAGGCAGACTTTTCTATAACTCTTAATTTTCTGACACGGGTAACAATGACTCAAAACAATGACACCTCTTTATACAAGTAATTTTGTAACTGTTAAACAAAAAAAGACAAATTAAAGATTAAAAGGCTCGTGTTACGAGACCAATGTCCTTGGTTTCCAGAAAAGAGATTTAGATACTTGGATAAAGGTAATAAAACAGCTAAAAACTAATTATACTTTGCATGGGCCTGTAAATGCTTTTGCTCTGTAAAATATTATTACAAATGTTCTGGACCCCCGTCATGAGGCTGTTAGTTAGATAGCCTATGGGAGAGACTATAGCAGTGGATCGTAGTGGGTCTCCACCTATTACGCAGATCATATTTTCTGCCATTGGCAAACAAAAGGAGAGAGACTGTACTCTTCCTCCCGAGGAAGGAGGGTGCTTATAGGACGCAGCGGCCGAGCGCCCTGGAGAGCCCCCTCCCCCTCTACACAAACCAAACCTTTAAAAGAGTTGTCTTATTTAAGGCGACCACTGCAACCTCTGCTTGCGCCCCCAGGGCTTAAGAACTCCCCACTTTATATCCAAAGCCTCCCAGAACATTGCTTAAGTTTGAAAACGATAGTGACAATATTTTTGAGCAAAAGAGCTTTTAAAACAGAGCTTGCTCCTTGCATAAAATCCCCTCAGGAGGGGCCTCACCCAAAAAAAAAAAAAAAAAGGAAAGAAAAACAGGAAAAAAAAGAAAAATATTCGTAATAAAAAGGACTTTACAAATGCAAAATTTTCTCTTGAGGCCAAATAGAACATTTTTTGCCAAAATGTCTTGCTAAACAGAGATAACAAGCCGTACCAAACAACCCCAGGTAGCTCAGGCCTGGACCTCAGTTTCACCACCTTAATAATAATAGCTCCTGACTCAGATTCCAGTGGCTAGTCCCCTTCCTGAGGACATTGTAAGACTTGTGCTGGGGCATAGCTTGCTTTCTTTTCAAAAAATTTCGGTAGTTCTTGTGTAGTAAATTCTGATTATACTAAAAAAAATTGAAGTTTTGATATCGCCACCTGCTAAAACTGTGTAATTAAAATTAAAAAATAGCACAGCTTTTTGCTTTTACCTTATTACCAGACAGAAAAACCAGACAAAAAAAGCCCCAGAGGATCTAGATCTAGCTTTTTGGTGCAAAAAATTGCAGCTTCTTGGCCTTTAAAAGATTTTTTAAAGATATAAAATGTCATGGCTGTTAGACAATAGACAAGACGTTTCTTAGATTGCTGAGAGACTAGCGCAGCTCCTGGCCAACATATACTACTGAAAAGGAGTTGGTGGGATTAGAAAAGGTGGTATGCAGGATAAAAATGCTATAGAGTAAGAGGTGAGAGAGAGTTTAAAACCTTGGTGAATAGTGAGCTCCCCGTTGCTGGAAGTATTCAAGCAAAGATTAAATGGCTACTTGTCATCTAAAAG
>NW_017219161.1:0-22217 GCF_001704415.2 Capra hircus | reverse complement strand
CAACTTGTCCTGTCCTGTCATATACAGAATCTTCTTCCTTGAGGGCTTAGTGTTGAAGTCACACCAAGAGTTTTGCCAAATATCAGAGAAGGGTAAGAATATGAGCTTCCTTTCCTGAAAATATTAGCTGATCACTCACAGTTTGCATGTTCTGAATACAACTATTAACACGTTTGATTTTTATTAAAATAAGTTTAGGTAAGTACAGTTATGTACCATTACTAATAAGAAACCAAGGCAAAGACAGCTGTCACTTGCACAAAATCATAAGTGGAATCCCTGATAGGATGAGCCTGCATGCTGCATTTGGGTTTCTGGCCATCCAGGTAACCCTGTGCAGAAGAGCAGAGCTCCTGCCTGGTTCTGAATGGCATCCCTCCTGCTCAGTGCAGAGACCATTTAATGTGTTTGTCTGAAGGATCTCTCCCAGGTCTGCTTCTTCTCTAACTGTGTGAATGATGTCTCCCTAAGGCCAACAGTGTTCAAAGGGTAGGCTGTGGTTTGTGTCTTTGGATATACAAAATGTTTTCAAGAATTCTTTGAATATAATTAGTTACAGGTAATTGGTTTCCAAAATTCTTGACAATTTATATGGCCTTCGCTAAATTGATCCATCTGACAAGTTTCTGAGTTTGAGAAGTGTTTCTGTATCTTATTTCTATCTAGCACTCTCACTATTCCTTTTTCTGTCATTTTTTCAGAAGCAAAGATTCCTCTTTTCCATTCACATAATACTCTGTGAATTACCTCAAGTAGAAACTCAAAATCAATTTTTCCAAAACCTAAAACACAAGAACACTGTGGAATGTTAATTTCCAAGAAGCCTAAACTGTGCTTTAAAGGAGACTCTTCAAACCTATGGTTTGAATTCTTATTTCTCTCTGACATAATATATAATTATATATAATTATGATATATAATTATATATATTTATGTGTATGGAAAATTATGACACTGGATGTGTTTTACCCAATACAGTGATGTTTTGAAATTAAATATTAATAGATTGTCATTAGTTTGAAATTCTTAATACACTCTAAACTTGTTTTCACAAAATGTATCATCTGAACAAGGCTGTATATTGTCAAATCTACATATTGTCACCTTGCTTATTTAACTTCTATGCAGAGTACATTATGAGAAACGCTGGGCTGGAGGAGCACAAGCTGGAATCAAAATTGCCAGGAGAAATATCAATAATCTCAGATATGCAGATGACACCACCCTTATGGCAGAAAGTGAAGAGGAACTAAAGAGCCTCTTGATGAAAGTGAAAGTGGAGAGTGAAAAAGTTGGCTTAAAGCTCAACATTCAGAAAACTAAGATCAAGGCATCTGGTCCCATCACTTCAGGGCAAATAGATGGGGAAACAGTGGAAACAGTGGCTGACTTTATTTTTCTGGGCTCCAAAATCACTGCAGATGGGGATTGCAGCCATGAAATTAGAAGATGCTTACTCCTTGGAAGGAAAGTTATGACCAAGCTAGACAGCATATTCAAAAGCAGAGACATTACTTTGCCAACATAGGTCCGTCTAGTCAAGGCTATGGTTTTTCCAGTGGTCATGTATGGATGTGAGAGTTGGACTATAAAGAAAGCTGAGCACCAAAGAATTGATGCTTTTGAACTGTGGTATTGGAGAAGACTCTTGAAAGTCCCTTGGACTGCAAAGTGATCCAACCAGTCTATCCTAAAGGAGATCTGTCCTGAGTGTTCATTGGTAGGACTGATGTTGAAGCTGAAACTCTAATACTTTGACCACCTGATGCAAAGAGCTGACTCATTTGAAAAGACCCTGATGCTGGGAAAGATTGAGGGCAGGAGGAGTAGGGGACAACAGAGGATGAGATGGTTGGATGGCATCACCGACTCAATGGACATGGGTTTGGATATACTCCGGGAGTTGGTGATGGACAGGGAGGCCTGGCATGCTGCGGTTCATGGAGTCACAAAGAATCGGACACGACTGAGTGACTGAACTGAACTGAATGACAAAAACACAAAACCAAAATCTATAAAGTGCATCATCGGCAGTGGCCCTTTATATGTCTGGGAAACACATTCACAGGAAAGATGCTTTGCATATTTGTTTATCTTAACTTATAGACATGGCAGGTGTTTTAAATAATTGATTTAAATATAAAAATTTATTGACATTTATTTCATAGTCATTTGTCATAAATTGAGTAATATAAATATGCAGTTTTGGTTTGATGAACTGTATTTAAACCACATAGTGAAAGTGAAAGTGAAGTCGCTCAGTCATGTCCGATTCTTTGTGACCCCATGGACTGTAGTCTATTAGGTTCCACCGTCCATGGTATTTTCCAGGCAAGAATACTGGAATGGGTTGCCATTTCCTACTCCAGGAGATCTTCTTGACCCAGGGATTGAACCCAGGTCTCCTGCATTGTAGGCAGATGCTTTACCATCTGAGCCACCAGGGAAGCTTCTATTTAAACCACATAAAATAACATTTTCAGAAGAATTTTAGAAAAGTTGGAATGACATCAACACTATGTTAAAATTTCCAACTTTCAAATTTCATTGTTTTAATCAAATTTATCCTATGTGGAAGAATAGCAGGCACGTTTAATTGTTATATAATAAGCAGTACTTAATACTAAATACATAATGAGGATACGTAAGCACTCATTCATTTATTCATTCATGTTTAAACATGTTTATTATAGGCTTACCCAGAGATAAGAACTATGTTAGTTACTTCAGGAAGAAAGAAAGAATATTCCTTTGTCAAAAATTTATATTTAAGGGGGACAATTTAATACATTAATCTCTTCAGTTCAGTTCAGTCACTCAGTCACGTCCGACTCTTTGCGACCCCATGAATCGCAGCATGCCAGGCCTCCCTGTCCATCACCATCTCCCGGAGTTCACTCAGACTCACGTCCATCGAGTCAGTGATACCATCCAGCCATCTCATCCTCTGTCATCCCCTTCTCCTCCTGCCCCCAATCCCTCCCAGCATCAGAGTCTTTTCCAATGAGTCATCTCTTCACATGAGGTGGCCAAAGTACTGGAGTTTCAGCTTTAGCATCATTCCTTCCAAAGAAATCCCAGGGCTGATCTACTTCAGAATGGACTGGTTGGATCTCTTTGCAGTCCAAGGGACTCTCAAGAGTCTTCTCCAACACCATACTTCAAAAGCATCAATTCTTTGGCGCTCAGCCTTCTTCACAGTCCAATTCTCACATCCATACATGACCACTGGAAAAACCATAGCCTTGACTAGACGGACGCTTAGTCGGCAAAGTAATGTCTCTTTTAGTCCCCCTCAAAAATATTTTATATTAAAACATTGGTTTCTGCTTAGGAATGGTGTCTGTGAGTTGTGTTTTTTGGGAGCAACTGGATGGCCTTACCCTATCCTAGGGCCTGTGTGCTTTGGGGATTGTTTCATAAGTGTATTGAAAACACACAAAAACATTAATTTCCCCCTGACACACAACCATGACTCATTCACTCCCACACTATAGTTCTTGTCTTCATTGGACCTTAAGGAGACTTGAGTTTGACAAGGAGAATCGGACAGCTGAAGAAGCATCCATTGGCTCTGTCCCAGCGTGTGACAGAACTGGTTACAGCTTGAAGATGTTTCCATGGCAAATGACAGTGTGTTGTATTATATAGCAAGAGGCGATTTCTCCAAGATGAGAAGCGAAACCTGCTAATTGTCAGGAGGAACGTCCACCTGGGTAGCCAGGGCGGTCCAGTCAGGGTCCAGTCAGGGTCCAGTCAGGGTCCCAGTATGCATGTTACCCCACCCTGTGCCACGCTCCTCTGTTCCCAGTTTGGGCATATCAGTCACACAGATATCACAAAGGGGGTAAAATACACGTGGACAAAAGTGCAGTAGCAAACTCAGCCATTTTAAAGGGCTGGTGGCTTTTTCTTGTTGTCCTTTGTTTTAAAATTCTATCTTGTTTTCTGTCCTATAATTTCCAAGGATGATGATAAAAGCTTTAGGTGGGCACCTTCTTGGAGGAAAAAATTCAGACCAAAAGGATGTCCGTAGCTTAGCTTCTGGGTGTGCAGAGACTCTGCCCACAAACTTCCAGGTCCTGTCCCCTCTGCCCTCGCCCTCGGTGCAGCCAAAGAAGATGCAGCCGCATGGTAGGTGACAGGTTGGGTGGCATGTGAAGCCCTGGGCTAGAATGGTGATGGGCTGGAATGGCCTGCTTCCCAGGTTGCAGGCTCTTTATTGCCATTGCATGCACAAGGGTCAGTGTTCTACAGTGAACCCTAACATCTGCTTATAAACGTTTAACGGTCATGCTTTTTTTTTTCAAGTTCTTGTCTGATTGAATATTAGCATATCTTCCAACTAATAAAACTGAGACACATGTGTGTTCTCAGAGCATTAGATTGACACCCATGCTTGTAGAGATATGTATGTGGCTGGCAGCACTCAAGAGCTCTTTTGTAAAACAGTAGGGTCGCTCTCAGGCCACACCAGTTGCCCCTCAATGACTTTCCACACAGGGAGGATGGCCAAGTCCATTTTTCAGTGACAGCAGCGTCCACCTTCCTGTCCTCCCCTGTCTCACCGTCGTCAGTCCCTCGCACACTGTCAGGTGATGGGGTGAAGGAAGAAGCTGAGGCCAGGAGAGGTCCTCCCTTGAGTTCAGCTGGGCCATGGCCTGGCAAGTTGTCCTTTCAAACCCAGCTCTGGTTTTCCCTCTGACAGCCTCTCTGCCAGAGAACACTGCTAGTTTAGGCTGGGTGCTCAGGGCCACTGTGTCCCCACTAGGAAGCAAGATAGACGGCCAGACAGCCTGGGCCAGGGTCAGGCTCTGTGGCTCAGGAGATGCCTTGTGCCTGCCTCCCCCTCCAGTGTCCCGTCCGTGACAGGGGTGTCTCAGTGGATGCTTTCTTCATGGTTGGCTGTGCCCGCCCACACTGGGGGTTCCCGGAGGGAGTGTGCACTCACCCTGTGGGAGCGCGGCCTGGAGGGTCTCTTTGGTGCCATTTTTTTCCTGTTATTAGCCCTTCCCATGGGTAGATTTATAAGCTTTGTTCTCACTTGCTCTCACAGAGCAAAGTACATTTAGGTAAAGCCTGTGCTAAGCTGCGCAATTTCAGTGAAGGGGCTTATGGGGAAGCTGCATTGTCTCTTTGCCGGAACTCAATAATACGCTTAACCGGGGGTTGGGGGGGACCCCAGTAACTCTCTCCTTTTTGAAACAGCATTTTTTCTTCCAAGGAGCATGCAGCTCATTTTTACAAATCTTAACTGTAGCTTAGCTTTCAGTCAATTGAAGAGTCTAACTGCTTGCTTTTATATTTTCCATTTTCCTCATTATAAATCCAACATTTCCCTGTCAGACGCACATGGTGACGTAGACATTAGAGTTTAGATAAATCAGAAACAACCCTAGAGAGAGGTGTTGGGAATATGATATATGGGAGATGACCTTTTACAAACCGCGTGAGATAGGCAGGGCATAAGCTGTGTGACTGGGTTGTTTTCATGGCTTTTGAAGTCGCAGGGCAGCAGGTGTCCAGGGCTCCTAGAATCAGAAGGACTTGGACAGGCGGCCTGCTTGCATCAGCAGCCCCCTGCTGTCTTCAGCCCTCTCTGAAACCCTGGCCAGAGACTCATCAGATGTGTTCCTGGTGGGCCCAGGGGAAGATGGGAAAACGTTGAAATTGGGAGCAGCGGGTTTCTGCTAGGGGGTTATGGAGATTTCTTAGTTAACTTGGAGCCGGGGTCGAGGCTGACCCATCGAGGCCTACAGCCTGTGTTGTGACGAGAAAACAAAAGTCAGTGCTGACATTTCCGAGGGAGGCTGAGACTGAGTTTCTGCTTTCTTAGATCAGCCCTGTGCTCTGCCCTCCCTGAAGTGGCCTGGGGAGAGTGGCCCGGCCCCCAGGACAGCAGATCGCGGGGCTCCAGGCCACCGGTGCCCGGCCGCTGACCCGCAAGTAGCCGGTCCCTCCCCACGTCCCATCTCACAGATCCAGTCCTGAGGGCTGGAAGAGAGGTCCAGCAGCCCTGTGAATCTGGAGGTCTAAGGAGAGACTGGCAGCTGCTCACCGGGAGTGGCTGTCCCTATGACGGCGTTTCTGTCATCGAATGTGTGGTTGCCTGCTCTAGTGTGACCGCCCCCCAACCGGTGGCAGGGACTCCCATGTGGCAGCCCCCAGGTTCGCTCTCTCCGGCTCATCCACCCTCTAGAAGTTTCTCCAGACCCTCAGTAGGAGTGGGCACTGCTGCGGGTGTGAGTGTGGGTCCTCGTGCCCCGTGTGACGTTGCACGACTAACCGCATCCTGTGTTTGCATGCTTGTGGGACCAGGCAGCGTGGCGGGAACGCAGAGGCTGGATTCCGCTACAGTCAGGACTTGCTTCTACTGAGCTCTGGGGTGAGTACAGGCTGGCCTGGTCCCGCGGGGGCAAGGAGCCCACGCTCCGGGAGTGGAGGGTCAGTGGGTCTCCGGAGGTCAGCCTGGGAGAGCCCTCAGCAGCAGAGAACGTGACCCTGGTGCCCCGCTGCAGCCGGAGTGGTCAGAGCATGGCCCCGGCTGCATCGCGTCCGTGCGCACGAGCGTCCCTCCCACAGCCGCAGTGCTGCCGGCCACGCCCTGCGTGCACGTTTCTCGGAGGGAACCGTGCCAGAGCGTCAGGGTTCCGAGGCTGCCCTGCCCTGGGCCTCTCCGTGCGGAGGCCAGCGTTTCACACGGAGGTGCACCGGCAGCTGGGGCTCGGCCGCCGCTGAGGGGCCACCCTCCCTTGCAGGTGCTGCTCTGGGTGGGCCTCTCATGGGTCCGGCCCTGGGGCCCAGCCCTGCTTGAGCCGCTCTGACGGCAGGAGGCTGTCTGCTCTGTCCTGTTCACATCTCAGCTAGAAAGCTGGATTGGGTTTTGAGTTTTTTACCAGCAGCTTTTAGCTATATGTCAGAATAAAATCAGCCACAGAGTTCTCTCCTTGATCTGCTTGGTCCTCCATGTTTCTCTGAATTCTCAAAGCAGCTGAAACCCAGAATGGGGTGGGGGGTGGGTGTCTGGAGGGGCAGGGGCTCGGGCACCAGCCGCCGTCCCAGGACTGACTCGTCTGTGTGTTTCCAGTCTACCCGCACTAATTCTCCAGATGGTTATACAGCGTCCAGAATACAACAAAGACTACATTTTGAACTCGATGCAGTCTTTAATCTGTTAATACTTGTTCTATGGACCTGAGGATATTTTATTAAAGGGTTTTTAATTAGTGAAAAATCCATGAATACCATAGAGAAAATATTTTTGAATTTAATGTTTCTTATATTTATGCAAAATTTATATAATTATTTACTTTTTCTTGTATATTCAGGCTATAAGTATCCTTTCAGATCAATTCATGTTCTGATACCTGATTTTAGTCTTTCAAATGAATGTACTGTATTGCTTGTCTATATAAATCCTATGAACAAATATAGGGCTTTTGTAAATGATGCATTTATTGTAATTATTCTTGTTTGTTAAATGTTAAACCATGAGAGAAGGGGTTTTCATGCAATTGTAAAATCATCATGACACGGAGTGCCTTATCCTTCCAGAATGTAACCAAGCTCTCCAACAATCACTCTGAGATAAGCAAACTTAATTTCAACCAGTTGTTGTTGGATTTTAACAACTGACCAAAACTGTACTTTTCCTAGCAAGAAATGTTTTTGTCTGCAGCGTGAGGCGATTTAAAAGTACTGGGTGTTAAATGTGAGCTTCTAATGAAATTTGGGCTGAAAGGATGTCTAGAAGAAGACTATGAAAATCTCTCCAGTAACCTAGTCTCTGTGGACCCAGATCCCTCCTCTCTGGTGAGACTCTTCGGGGACCAATAGCAATGACCTGCACCCGCTGTGGAGCTGGTGTGTTGGACGGTGAAGGTGCCATGTCCTCTACAGACAGACAGCGTAGTGCAGCTCTGACAAAGGCCTTATTTTTATGTTAATCATGTTTTTACATCTGTTTGTAAACATGTTTAAAGAATAGACCTAGGCATACATTTTCAGATTGTGATGACATGGCCATTCTGGATTGTATAAATAGCAAATGTAACTTCTACTTTTTCAGTGGCACATTAAAAAAGCCAGCAAGAGATGCGTTTAGATCATGGTGCAATATTTATTATGCAGCTGGTATCTCGGTAGACGAGACAGCATGTCTCTTTATACCTTTAATTTACTTGTACAATTCATGATTACCATTCAGTTCTTCTATTAAGCTTTGTGAACTTCCTGAATATGTGACAAAGTACGTACAGTCTACTTTTGAATTATTTTTATCACAGTATTATTTATTGCTTTCTTTCAATAAAGTACTGAAGCAAAATTCCCCACTGCCAATAGAGTGCCGAAGGTAAGCTGTACTCTCACTGAGAACAGACCAGAGCTGGTAATGGGAGCCCGTGTCATCACATGGACATTCTGTTAACAGAAACGGATGGATACAATGGAAAGGCCAGAAGGTGGAAGCATAGGTGTCCCCAAAGGATGACCGACAGGGTGTTCATGCCCTTGGCTCCGGAGACAAGCGGCTCCATCACTTCAGCATCTGTGGGGACAGGACCCCTCTGCTGCTGAGGGGCCGGCAGTGGGCTGAGGGTGGGAACAAAGTGCAGGTGTTGAGGCTCACCGTCGGTCCCAGGGTGGGGGTGCCGAGGGCAATCCTGACGCGGAACCTAATGATGCACTAGGGGGTGTGTGTGTGCACGCTTGTGTGTGGGAGCTTTTTATGTCATTTTAGTCAACAGTCTTTATTCTTCATATACGTATAGAAACAAGAATGTAGCAGGGGAGGTGGGAGGGAGATTCAAGAGGGACGGGACATATGCACACCTATGGCTAATTCATGTTGATGTATGGCAGAAATCAACCGATACTGCACAGCAACTATGCTTCAGAAAAGAAGAACACAGCAAGGTGGTCAGGAAAGCATGAAAAAAGATTTCTCATGGAGATTTATACTCAACTCCATGTACATCTGGGAGCAGGCTGCCCACCATCATCAGGCCTTCCCCCCAGCATCAGGCCCACCCCCAGCATCAGGCCCTAGCCCTGCATCAGATGTTCCCCCCAGAATCAGGCCCTAGTCCAGCATCAGACCCTCTCCTAGCAACAGACCTTCCCCAAGCATCAGACCCTCCCCCAACGTCAGGCCCTCCCCCAGCATCAGACCCTCCCAGGCCCTAGTCCAGCACTAGACATTCCCCCAGCATCAGACCCTCCCTCAGCATCAGACCTTAGTCCAGCATCAGAGGTTCTCCCCCTCAACATCAGGCCCTAGTCCAGTATCAGGCCCTCCCCCAGCATCAGGCCCTAGTCCAGAATCAGACTTTCCCCCAGCATCAGAACCTAGTCCAGCATCAGGCCCTCCCCCAGCATCAGGCTCTCATCTAGCTTCAGACCCTTCCCTGGCGTCAGACCCTAGTCCAGCATCAGATGTTCCCCCAGCATCAGACGTTCTCCCCCGACCCCAGCATCAGAACCTAGTCCAGAATCTACCTTCTCCCAGCATCAGAACCTTGTCCAGCATCAGACCCTCCCCCAGCATCAGGTCCTAGTCCTCATCAGAGGTTCCCCCCTCAGCATCAGGCCCTAGTCCAGCATCAGACCCTTCCACAGCATCAGACACTTGCCCTCCCCCAGCTTCAGACCCTAGTCTAGCATAAGACATTCCCCCGCCCAGCATCAGATGTTCCCCCACATCAGGCCCTAGTCCAGCATCAGACCCTCCTCCAGCATCAGGCCCTAGTCCAGCATCAGGTCCTAGTCCTGAATCAGGCCCTCCCCCACCCTCAGACCCTCTCCCACCCTCAGACCCTTCCCCAGTATCAGGCCCCCCACCTCCAGTATGAGTTGTGGCAGCCCTACTTGTCTGAGCACACTCAGGCAGCCCCAGAGCAGCAGGACAATAGCTCTTGCAGGAGGTGCATCTTTAGGAATCACCTGTGGAGCAGCAGCAGCTGGGGTCTGTTTCAGGGCAAGGAGAGGCAAAGAAGAGGCACTTGTGCTGGAGGCAGCGGTGGGCGTGGGCACCTTCCCCAGCTCTGCTTCCTCCCAGTGGGGGCTTTGCTCTCCTGCTCTCTCACGGGCCCCAGGGCGGTGTCCTTCCAGATTCACGGTCTCCTTGATATCTCAAGCCCAAGTCCTGAGTCGCGTCCCAGTCCGGCGTGGCAGAGGGCTGGCAACACCCAAGCTCAAGGGCTGAAAGGATCCCAGGGGGAGACCTGGCCCCAGCGGGTGGCAGGGCAGGGGATGAGGGTGGCCGCCCACAGAGGGCCCCGCGGCAGCACTGGAAGGAGAGCAGGGATGCCTTAGCTCACTCGGGGACGCTGCCCAGCCTGGCACTCAGAGATCTTCCTGCCAGCAGCTCTGGGACGCAGAAAGCCCGGTGAGAGACACCATGCCACCTGGGCCGTGTGGGTGGGCACTGCTGACCATGGCCTCAGTTTTCATTTCGGTTCCAGCTGTCCCTCCGAGGGCTGACGGGCTCCTCTTCCGAATGGCACAGGTATTTTCTCTATGGGGGTGAACGCATCCCTGCTGGTTTCTGCCGGCACTGTTGTCACTCGAGTGTTTTCGTCTTTACAACCTGTGCTTGCTGCTCTTCCAGTTTCACTTAGGAGCAGCCCTATTTTCTGCATTTCCTAGTTGTCAGCATTCCCTGGGGCTTTTCAGGTGGCGCTAGTGGTAAAGATCCTGCCTGCCAATGCAAGAGATGAGGAGAGATGTGGGTTCGATCCCTGGGTCGAGAAGATCCCCTGGAGGACGGCACGGCAACCCACTCCAGTATTCTTGCCTGGAGAATCCCATGGACAGAGGAGCTAGTGGGCTACAGTCCCTGGGGTCACAAAGAGTCAGACACGACTGAAGCAGGTTAGCACACACTCAGGTTTTAGTTCAGTCACTCAGTTGTGTCCGACTCTTTGCCACTCCGTGGACTGCAGCACTCCAGGCTTTCCTATAACTCACTATCTCCTGGAGTTTGCTCAAACTCATGTCCATCGAATCAGTGATGCCATAGAACCATCTCATTCCTGTTGCATCCACCACAGAGGTGGCTGCGGCCCAGCTAAGGGCATGGTCCCACTGCGTGGATGTGAACCTGCCCTCACCACTGCCTAACCATGTGTCCATCACTGTCTCCTCCTCTGTAAATCGGGAGGTGGCAGCACCTGCTTGGTAAGGGGCACACACAGCAGCTGGTATATAATCAATGCACCATCCATCTCAGTGTTGTATTTATTAATAATAGGGATAGCATTTAATAATCTGCTTTTTCTCTCTTCTCACTTAACTGTGCTCCAGACCACATCTGTTTTACTTACCCTGTAAATCCCACACTCAGCAAAAAGAAGACACTCAACAAATATCTGGCTGAAGAGGCAGGAACATACCCTGTCCTTAAGGAGATGAAGCCGAGCGAGATGGGGGCTTGATAATAACACTGTGTGATGAGGAGACCCCAGGAGGACCTGCGTGGCTGTGGACTGGGGTGCGGGGCATGGGCAGAACCCCTGACGAGCTCCTGGGGATGCGGAAAGGGGCAGGAAGGAGGGGGTGCTGTTCCTTGTGGGGTGTCCACAGATTGTACCTCACTCCTCACTGATGAGCACTTAGGCCGTTTCCAAACACTTGTCACTGTTCTGGAGGAAACAATCATTGCCCAGCTCCTACTCAATCAATTTCATAGAATATGTTTCTCATTGGAGTATAAACATCTGCATTATTCATTCCATGCTCCGTCCATCCACCCATCCAGCCAGCCATCTGTTCATCCATCCATCCACTCACTAATCCATCCATCCATCCACTCTTAATTCATCCAGCCATCCAGCCATCCACTCATCAACTAATCTGATCATCTCGGACCCTAAAGAAGACAGACGCCTCCTCTGCTCCTCCCAGGAGGACACCCAGTGTGAGTGACAGGAGCCTCGTGGGGACAGCAGGGGAGACACAGAAGGGACATGCCTGCAGGCCCTCCTCCCTCTGAACGGGGAAGCCCCACCCGGTCCTAAGGCCTCCCTGCTGGTGTGTCCAGCCCAGCCCTTCTCCTTCTTGCCAAACCAACGACCGATGGAGGACTCGATGCCCTTCTTCTTCGGGGCTTTCTGCAGTGAGTCCTGGCTGCTGTTGCTGTTGCTGGGGTTGCCCCCAGGGCCATCCTGAGAGCCTGTCGAGCTTCGGGGAGAGAAAATGACCTTTAACTGGCACCCTTGTGCAAACACACACCCCTCCACAAGACCTACTGATAGAACCAGCCACCCAGCAACACTGGCGCCTCAACCTCGCAGCAGACAGTGGAGTCTCCTTCACCAACCACACTCCACACGAGCAATGCAGGCTCCCGGCCACAAACAACGGCCCCAGGAAGCTGAGCTTCTCTGACTGGAGCTCTCCCGCAAGGAGGGCTTCACTCCAGATGAGCTGGTGCAGAGGGTGCTCCAACCCTCCCTCAGGGTCGCTGCTCGGCAGGTGACGATGCTCCCAGAGAAGGCGAGCTCCCCAGTTCTGGGCAGTTCCCCCTGCCTCCTGCAGGGTGACCGTCCTCGGCCGTGGCAGGAGAGCGACGGTCACTGTGCAGGGCTGCTGATCAGGTGACCACATGTGCCCTCCATCGACTGCTGCCTGGCTCACGACAGGAGCTCAGCAGGTGGGGGTCTGAATGAGGACAGTGTCAGTCACAGGAGGGGACAGACAGTCTCCCGAGAGGAGACCCCTGAGGAAAAGGGAGGGACCCTCAAGAGCAAATCCGAGAGGCATGGAGCCGTAACCATCAGGAATGCGCCCCAGGTTGGGTAGACCTTTAGCAAGAGCAGGAGGAAATCTCCCACAGGAGTCAATACATAGAGACAGATGTTTTCTAAAATCATTGAGGTCACTGAGCTCTTCTACCCCAGCACCTGAAGTTCACCACTAAACACAGGCACCGAATCCAGTGGGATTCCTTTACAATCATCCTTGCAACTCTTTCAAGACAAGAGGCGCAGGGCTCCTGAAACTGATGACAAGGCGAGCAGGCTCCTTACTTGTGGGCGTCCCTGATGTCCTCGTCGCTGGCTGTGTGCAGTGACCCCGTGTCCAGCCAGTCCAGCCGAAGGGACCGCAGCAAGGCAGAGGTCGAGGTTTCACATTTGATGGTGGTCTTGTCATCTTCTACCTCTTCCTATAAAGCTGGCAGCTGAGGGAGTGAGGTAAGTGTAAAATTGGCTAACAATAGACTGTTGAAAAAGGCAATCACACAGGCTTTACATTATAACCAGAAACTTATTTGAAAATATATTAGCTATGCTATCCGCCAAGTACAAAAAAATGCCTTGTTCTAGCTTAATGCCATCTTAAAGGACTGTTTGTTCAAGAAAAGCAGGGCCGTGGAGCAGCGAGAGCACCCCACTGAGTGCAGAGACCCCGGACGGGAGCCTCCCTGCAGCCGGACTCCACAGTCCCTGGAATCCAGTGACCAGATGGCTCTGCCAGGCCGGACAGCAGAGCCATGCCGGCCCCGTGAACCCTGCATGGCATGAACTGCCCTGATAAAAGGACTGTGCTCATCGCCAGATGCTGCTCAGAAGCACCACTAGCAAGAGTAAGAAACCTCTCAGCAAAGCCGTCCAGACCTTTCTATTTGAAGGAGAAAAGGAAACAGCTTGTACCACCACCCAAGATCATTTGTAGTGATGATGAAGGTTACTGAACCCATGACAACAAGTGAAACACAGAAAAGGTACCTAATCCCTCCATGCAAACACCATGTGTCTGGCTTGTATTTCTCAGTAACATACAGACTGGGGGCTACACACTGAAGTGCTTACACCCAGTGTGAGTGTCATTTGCTCACTGTGGTTTACATAAAGCTCTCCTAGGTCTTCACTAAGAAATAATCTTGTATCATCCTAGAGGAGTGGGATGGGGAGGGAGATGGGACGGAGGTTCGAAAGGGAAGGGATGTATGTGTACCTATGGATGGTTCATGGTAAAGTTTGACAGAAAAGAACAACATTCTGTAAAGCAATTATCCTTCAATTAAAAAATAAACTAATTTAAAAAAAAAGATGATCTCGCCTGGACTCCCAGCTTTTCCGCTAGTCCTGGGTCTGAAGATAGGAAAGACAGTGGTGGCAACAGTGTGGGGAACAGATGAACCCCTTCAGGGTCCAGGCAGGTCTCTCTTATACATTTGGGTGTGTGGTTAAGCAGGGGAGGTTTGAGGAAACATGCATGGCAAGTATTTTTATAAACAATGAGTGTGTTGTTTTAACCAACTAACCAGTCCTTTTTTAATGGGATTCTGTAAAGAATACTGGTCCCCTGCAGCCCCACAGGAGCTTGGTGACAACAAAGTGACTTAGTGCAAAATACAGCTGAACTCGTTTAACAGCAGCTGGATAAACTGGGCACCCTCCCCTGATCTCTAACAAGAAACCTCAGACAACAGAAGGCTACAAAGGCTAGAAATTATCCACATGGAACTGAACAGGGATCAATCTCAAATTCAAGTTAAAATAAGCACTTATAAAAATCAGAAAACAACAAGGAACAGAGCAGGGAAGTGACACACCTGGGTTGACTATGGACTCAGTGGAGACAAACACCTGCCTCAGAGTCAGGGATCACGGCCAGCCCCTTCCCCCGGGCCTCCCCCTAAGGAAGGCCTCTGGGTGCGCAGCCTGGCTGCCCTCCCCAGGATGGGAGCTGCCCCACTGGTGCCCACATGACTAGGATGGGCAGTGCCGTGTCCTCACTTAACAGGAGGGCAAAGCAGGCCACAGAGTGGGCGAGCGGCACACCCAGGTCACCAACCCCAGGGTGATGGCGCTGCTCTGCTGTGCCCAGCAGAAGGGCTCCCAGGCACTGAGCTGCCTGAACTGGAGCGTGGCCGCCCCAGTCCTATGGGAAGGCCCAGGAGTGCTCGATCAGTGGGCTGGGAGTGGGAGAGGGACAAGGAAGGCCAGCCCTCGGGGCACTGGACTCCAACAACAGGGGCTCAACCAAATGACCAAAGGGGAGAGGCAGTGAGCTCCATCCTGATGCTCCTTCCATCAGGGATGCTGTGATGGACACGAGAGCCTCTGGAGCAAAGCGGGCTGGACGGCACCACAGTAAGTGTCCAGGCTCTGATCAGACCAGTCCGAACCACACTGCTGGGTGTGGGAGCCTGGGCACGGTGCCCGGCCTCTCTAAGCCTCAGTGTCCCTGTCTGCTGAATGGGGATAGCAGCAGCCTGGACCTCACCTGGCGTCTGCGGGATTAGATGACAGACTCGGAAAGCACTCGACACGGTGCCTGGCGCACAGAGTCTCCTGCACACTGCTACCCACCATCATTAAATTGGCTTCTCCCAAATCTAACTTCCATGGCTCTGATTCAGTCATTTGTTTTTAAAAAAAACTCTAAGCGGAAATTCCATGGTGGTCCAGACGTTAGGACTTGGCCCTTTCACTGCCAGGACACCAGTCTGATCCCTGGTTGGGGAACTAAGATCCCATAAGCTGTGCAGCATAGCCAAAAAAATAAGTAAAGAAAAATTTTAAAATAATAAATAATACTATGTCTATTATAAATAAGCATGAGATGATTAGAAGGCAAACAAGTGGGAGATAGGCAAACTGTTACAATTGTCCCAACAAATGACCTATTTCCAACAGAACCATCAGTATATTTTAAGTGGTAGGTGAGTTTCATTACTTCCATTAAAACGTCAATTATTCACCAGGACATAACCACACAGTGTTCATTCATGTAAAATGATAAGGACTCTCTAATACTTCACAGAGAAACAAAGGCGTGCTAAATTACTAAATAGTTTACCTTTCGACAATGCTTCCTTAAATCACTAGGCTGATAAATGCATGCAAAGAAATGAAGAGAAACCAGATTTATTGCTACTTTGAAGCTAAAAATGCAAGAATCAGTATAGACAAGTACAGTATAGCAAAAATGATGGCAAACATATAAGTGAGATGAAGATTTAGAGAACATGTAACTGGAAACAGAACATTTTTTTTGACCACAGAAATTAAATAAGCTATTCAAGATTTACTAGAGAAACACTATGAATTATTACTCAGGAAGACACAATTCTATTACAACATCATGATTTATTAAAACACAGCATTCTGTACAATAAAGGCCCTTAACAGTTGTCTATTCTCAGCCAAACTTCTCTATAAGTTAGTTTCTCTTAATAAAAAACATGTTATACTTTAAAATAGTAATTTAACTGATGAGGAAGTTACCATAATACCTATTTTAACACTGAACAAATCTAACCACCTATTGGACATTAATATAAAATGCTTACCTAGAATTTGATTTAAAACTTCTCAAAAAAATTTATTAAAGGAGGTTCCCTGTGAAAATATGTAAGAATGAAAGCTAGCATAATAGCAGGTGCAGTCTTTACATTTTATTAACCATAGAAGATGCTTTTTAAAAGAGTCTAGTAGAGACATTAACTGTGCAAAAGCTGATGAGATTTATAGTCTTAAATACAAGCACCAACACAGAAAGGATATTGTGTCAAAAGTCCATTAATTCTACACTTAAGAAGATCATTTCTTTATGTAAGGATAATCTCATTTATGAATTACACATGATATGTGGTTTAGGATCCACCTACATTATACTTGTAACTGCATAGTGATATGCTAATTCAAACTTACTGCTATGGGGGAAAAACACCATGTGATGAGACATGAAGACAAAGCACAAACCCGACTAAGGGGACACCTGCTGTGGACCACAGCACTGTTACTACCAGAGCAGGTGGGAGGACAGGGAAGGGGAGATGGATGGGTCAACTGCAGCCTCGGGGGCGAGGCAGGGCAGTGGTGGGAAGCTGGGGTCTGGACTGACAACCACTAAGCAGACAACAGGATGAGCCAGGAAATCAAAACCAACGCTGAAAGCAGACACACCGTCAGAGAACTCCAACAACAGGACAAAATACACAGAACTGTTCTTTTACAAACACTCGGAAAGAGATCAATCATGAAACTACAGATAAATCGTCAAAGAATTTTAAATATCAACTAATTAGCTAATGATGCAAATTATAAAAAGTGTCTCAAAAGACCACAAAATGGACTAGTTACCACTTCACATGCTGCTAAATGATTCACAGTTAATTTAATTACATGCTGACTAACAATGCAGCTAACATGAAACAGGTGGTAACCCCCAAAAAAGTGATAATACAAGCGCAGTTACAAAGCAGAGTGTTGTAAAGAACATTTCACGGGGCAAACAGCAATACACTCACAAAACCTAAGCTAAACATGGAAGAAAGCTGGAACATGTGCTTTAGAGCCGCACACTCTGTCACCAAAAGCCCTAGGTCGTCATCCCGCTTTCAGACTTGGAAGAGTGAGGAAGCCCAACTTCTTCACTGGGGCCCTGGGGCACCGGGCTTTTAACCTGGTTTCACACGCAGAGCTGGCCTGAGTGCACAGCCAGGCCCATCAGCGAGCAGACCAGTTTAGATTCCTAAGCCAGGGGTCCAAATATCAAGACTAATTTGTCGCTGTGTGATTATGGAATGATTTCGCTCAGTCGTGTCCGACTCTTGGCGACCCCATGGACGGTGGCCTACCAGGCTCCGCGGTCCATGGGATTTTCCAGGCAAGAATACTAGAGTGGGCTGCCATTTCCTTCTCCAGGGGATCTTCCCAACCCAGGGATGGAACCTGGGTCTCCTGCATTGCAGGCAGACGCTTTACCGTCTGAGGTACTAGAGAAGCCTGATTAAAGACTGGGCAGTTTTAAAAATCTTAGACCTCTGCGCGTAGCAAATATACCTGATTTTCTTCTGGGTAAAAAGAGAAAAAACAAACAAACAAAAGAAAACCAGTGTGCTCCGGGAGGGACGCGGCGGGGAGGAGGCAGACACATACCAGAGTCATGAAGCCCAGCTCGTCTACTTCCCGCGCAGGGCTGCGCTGCCTCCTTCGGGGCTTGGAGCGCCCTCTGCTGGGTGAGCAGGAACCTGCATGCGAGGAGGCGGGATTCAGGTTGAGGGAGTTCAAGGATTGAAAATGATGAAGGTTGCTTAAGCTCCCCCTGCCCACCCTGCTCTCAATCCCCTCGGCCTGCTGATCCGTGTTCTCCTCTTCTTGGATCAACCTAAAATAGAATAAAATCATCACCTGCTTTTGTCAGCAGAGGAACGTGTCTGGACAACAAATTTGGGCTTGCATTCTGTGTCATGCTTAGCAAATTTCAGGAACAGTTGCTCAATTAACATCTCAGCAAAAAGGTTCAGCTTTCCCTCTTTTGAATATTCTCAAACTTAGAATAACTTATCATTGAGTCTTACAAAGTGGCCCCTGATCATTCACATTTGATTTGACTCATTTACTCTAACATTCTGATGGGGCCTGGGGGGTGACTCTCCCTGTGAGGAGATGCCTGAAGTTGACAACCTCTACCTTCCCTGCTCTCAGGGCAGAGATGCACGTCAGTGCCTCAACCTTTTCCGCTGGGAATCGGGAACTCCGTATAACCAAAACAGCCATTCACGAGCAAGCTGCAGTTTCTAAACACAAGTCTCCAGACCAGATGAAGTGCTGAGTTGAACTTTTCATTTTGTTTTAAGGTTGTATATGTACAAACGCATCACTTGATGAAGTTCTCCACCAGCTTTGTGTGAGTTTCTGAATTCATGTCAATGTGCTGCATTAACCTAGAATTCAGTTACTGCTCTTCTCCCCTAATGTGTCATGGATGATTTTATATACAGATTAAATACATGATTATGCATATAAAATGATTTTCAAATTAAAATACAAGATCCTTACAGGTAGTAAACTCTCCAGTTTCACTTCTACTTATACATCTTGAAAGTTTTTCACTGTTGACAAGTTGATGGACAGAATTTACCATTTACATCAAGTCAACTTGTTGCATAAGGAAAAATCACTTTTACCTGACAACTTGCTGTAAAAATAAAAATATTAATATATAACCGTTCCAAATTTCCTACAGGGATGAGGAAAGACAATCTTTCTGAGCTTGTCTGTGCTCAAACACGGCCCACAAAGCAGTCTGTCTCAGTGTCAAAAGTGCAGGCGGCACCATTTGCGTTTGCTGGTTGTGCCATTCACCCCTGCCTTTTCCCTGAGCCCCCGACACTCTACCGGCAGGAACGGGCACTTTGGCCAGGGGTGACGGGATGAGAACAATCTGAGCAGCAGCTCTGCCAGGTCCTGTGCAGGGTCATCGGCCTGTGGCCACTCTGAATGTGGACTCAGGACAGGAGGCACAGCTGTGCTGGTGTGGCACCAGGCAGGCCTCGGGGCCCCTAGCCACCCGGCTGCACCCAGACCTAGGGCCCCCTGCTCACCACGAGGCGAGCCTTTGGGTTCTATCCTGTTTTGTAAGCTGTTATAACTGCCAAGACTGTGTCTAAAGAAAACATTTTAAATATACTGATGAGATAAGAAAAACTCAAACTCATGTCCTTGGATCACTGTCTTACAACAAGCCAATCTTCACAATGTATTAAGTTAAAAAGGAAAATGCAGATCTGAGTGGGAATTTGCCAGCCCCAGAACCCCAGCTTTTCTGTTCCAAGTGGCTTTTCACCACAACGTGGAAGGCTCCAAGGGACACACGAGGGTGCACCCTCAGTGCTGGAGGGTGCACAGGCCGCAGGGGACACTGCCTCGGCACCTCACCCACCTTGGGGCCCAGAGCTGAGGGGGGACACCCCACAACGCCCTCCCACAGAGTGCTGATACCACACTGTGGACAGAATGCCCTGGCTGACTGAGCTCTATAATCAAGGGCAATCTCAGAACTGAAAATTCTCAAAGCAGACCTGAAGTCAGTTTTCTTACTATGGATCACTCAAACTTCTCTAAGCAGAAGACAGCTCCTCAGAGAAATCGAGTCTCCGGGGAGCTGGGCTCAGGCGCACCCACCGGATCTCTTCACTGATCCTGTCCAGCTGCTCCTGAATCATCACAGGCAGAGTCTTGGCATCGGCCTGCCCGCTGGGCGACAGCAGAGCAGCCGAGCTGAAGAGGGTGACCCCGTCGCCCTCGCTGTCAGACACACCCTCGTCACTCTTGAACACCTGGGCCAGCACGCTGGCTTGCTGCCCGCGCTCCCGGTCCTGATCTTTCAGGGGCTGCACCTGGGCACGAGAAGACCATGTCTCATCAGCGACATTCTGGGCAGCTCAAGCCTATCAGGAATTGAACACAATTTTACATGGAAGCCCTGACTTTGGACAGTGGGCCATGCTTATGAGAAACTGCCATCTCTTAAGCGAGCAGTACTGAAGAAATGGGCAGGAGGAGAATCCAGTTCCTAGATGGCCTGGTGACATTCAGGTCTCAGCGTGGACGGAAGGCAATCCTATGAGGTTATTCACAAGGGTGGGCTGATGGAGTCAGAGACAAAAACCGAAAATTAAAAAAATACATAAAAAAAAAATACATCCTTGCTTCCATCAGCCAGGCTGAAGGAAAACTAGAAAAAAAGAATCCTTCAGCTCCGCAGCCGCTGGGTCCACCTCAGCGGTCATCACTGGTACTAGTTCACCGAGGAGTGCCGTCCTCACGGATTCCCAGCCCTCCGTTTTCCAGGCTGGTCTGAACATGCACAGACAGGAGCGAGCAGGGGCAGCCAGGGGACGGGAGGGCCAGCCTCCCGTGGCTCTCCTCTCAGGGGCACAGGCCCTCGGGCCTGTTCTGGGGGATGGCCCCTCACACCGCACGGGCGGCTCTGTCATCTGAGACGCTCGGGAGAGTGCCCTGCTGGGCCCCGTGCCGCCCTCCCACTCTCACACCTCACACCCTTCTCTCCGCAAATCTCCCCTCTGCCCCACTCTCACCCAGGTCCTGCCTTGTTTTTCCAGACATGACCTCAAAGCAATGGAGGGCAGCCTCGAGGTGCTGGCTTGCCGGCTCCCTGTCCCCCGTGGCCAGTACCCTCGCCTTCTGTCTTCGTCACGACCCCTCCCAGGGCTGGCCACCCTTTTCCTGGCTCAGGACCACCTGCGATCATTCCTGCTCTGCTCCAGCGAACTAGCTGCTATGGGTTCACCCCCATCAGCGCCGATCAGCACATCCTCTCCATTCTCTAGCTTTAAAATCACACATTTTTGAACATTTTAATTCTGAGAAACTGTACTCTAAGTGTTCCATAGCAAATATAAACACTCAGAACAATACTAACCCTTATAAACCATAATGAATAAGAAGTTACATCTCAGGTGTAGAAAAGCTTCTGGAGGAACATGGCAAGTCATTGACGACAATGAAGTCTGTAGAGAGAGCTGGACTTGGGGTCGGGGTTCAGGTGTGGGGGACAGGACTCACTCTATTGCCCTCGCTCCTCTCATTGCTTTAAACTGTCTCCAATGGACCTCACATCCATTCCTCTACATCCCACTTCACCTCCTCATGGGATAAAACAAGTCAAACCGGGCCAAGTTTCCAAGTCACTCGACTCAACCTGGCAGCTCTGTGCTGTCGGCCACGGCAGTCACTCGCCTTGTGCAGCCACTGAGGATGTGACCAGGCCGGTGCAAAGCTCGATGTGGAAATCACACAGATTTCAAGACTTGCCAGTGAAAAAAGGATGTAAAGTAGCCTGTTCAGTTTTAGGAAAATTTTAGATTGTGTATGTGGCTCATATTATCTCTCTGATGGACAGCACTGTCCACGTGAAAGGCTCATGCTTTTTCTCAGCTTTTGGGTGAACCAGAAGGACTATTCAGAATTCTGAACTATACACATGGCCACACACTCTAAATCCACCTATAATGCAAATCACATTCAGTGTTCAAAACCAGAAATGCTATACACGTTACAGCAGTGGACCAGCCATAAGGAAATGTAACTCCACTTCTGCTAAGCCATCTGTAGTAACTGTAACAATGAACCCAGCTCAGTTCAGCTCTTAACAAATTTCTAAAGGATTTAGAGATTTAAGGACCTTGTTGTTTTGCATTTCTTCTAAATGCTTTTTTACATTTTCAACTTCCCATAGGAGAGAATTCTGAAAAAGATACACACAGTGCTTTAGAGTCAATTCTTAACAGACGTTGCGTGGACTGCGGGATGGCTACTCTCCTGTCTGAAAGCATAAAGCACCTCGGGATGAGGGGTGGACCTCGCGCCAGAGTGATGTGTCAGCACGAAGCTGGATGACAACTTTTAACACTAACTTGGAATCAAGATTGCTGGGAGAAATATCAATAACCTCAAGAT
>NW_017219160.1:0-11538 GCF_001704415.2 Capra hircus | reverse complement strand
CGAGCAAAAGAGCTTTTAAAACAGAGCTTGCTCCTTGCATAAAATCCCCTCAGGAGGGGCCTCACCCAACAAAAAAAAAAAAAAAGAAAAAGGAAGAAAAACAGGAAAAAAAAAGAAAAATATTCGTAATAAAAAGGACTTTACAAATGCAAAATGTTTCTCTTGAGGCCAAATAGAACATTTTTTTGCCAAAATGTTGCTAAACAGAGATATAACAAGCCGTACCAAACAACCCCAGGTAGCTCAGGCCTGGACCTCAGTTCCACCACCTTAATAATAATAGCTCCTGACTCAGATTCCAGTGGCTAGTCCCTGCCTGAGGACATTGTAAGACTTGTGCTGGGGCATAGCTTGCTTTCTTTTCAAAAAATTTCGGTAGTGTCTTGTGTAGTAAATTCTGATTATACTAAAAAAATTGAAGTTTTGATATCGCCACCTGCTAAAACTGTGCAATTAAAATTAAAAAATAGCACAGCTTTTGCTTTTACCTTATTACCAGACAGAAAAACCAGACAAAAAAAGCCCCAGAGGATCTAGATCTAGCTTTTTGGGTGCAAAAAATTGCAGCTTCTAGGCCTTTAAAAGATTTTTTAAAGATATAAAATGTCATGGCTGTTAGACAATAGACAAAACGTTTCTTACATTGCTGAGAGACTAGCGCAGCTCCTGGCCAACATATACTACTGAAAAGGAGTTGGTGGGATTAGAAAAGGTGGTATGCAGGATAAAAATGCTATAGAGTAAGAGGTGAGAGAGAGTTTAAAACCTTGGTGAATAGTGAGCTCCCCGTTGCTGGAAGTATTCAAGCTAAGATTAAATGGTTACTTGTCATCTAAAAGGCTATAGACCAGATTTGGGTTATAAAAAGATCATTAAAAAAGCTTTTCTTGCTTCTTATATTTGGGTCTGCCAAAAGTTTTAAAACTGATAATGTCCTTTTAAAGCTGCTGAGAGATTGTTTACTAACTTTAAATGATTTCCAAAAATTATTAGGTGATATTAATTGGATATGCCCACATTTAAAACTGACTTTTGTAGATTTAAAGCCTTTTGTTTGATTGCTGAAAAATAACAATCCTAATCCCAGTTCTAAGAAAAAGTTGACTAGTGTGACACAGTTGGCTTTCGTTAAAGTGAATGAGGCTTTAAATGATCAGTTAATTAAGATTAATATTGCCAAAAAAGGAGATTAAATTATTCTTGCCACAAAATGTATACCTACAGGATGCTTGTGACAAGAAGGCCCATTGGTTCCATCTAATGACCCCCCAAAAAATAGTTTTATCTTATCCCAACTTGGTGGAACAATGGCCTCTGCCTAAGAAAAAATTACTGCCATATTAATTTAAAAGATTAATTCAAGCATACTGATTTATTAAATTGTTTAGTAAAGAGCCATCAAAAATTGTAATTCCATATAACAAAAAACAACTTGATGCTTTTCAAATGTTTGATGATTGGCAGATTGCTATAGGAAATTCTTGTGATCAGATCTTGCATCATTTACCCTCACGTGCTTTGTTAATTCAAAAATTAAAAAAGGAGAAATTAAGTATAGTTTTCCCCCATCAGATTTTACAACATGTTCTCTTTGTAATAAGTTAAATGCTGATTCGTTTGGAACAGTAAAATAAAAAGCCATTGGTAAAGCAAAAAGATCTCCAGATAACAAAAAGATCCCGACCCAGAATTTGCTGCGGGTCGAGGAAGTGTTTATATTTTTTCCACAGGGTGCAGATTCGTCAATTTGGATCCCGGACAGACTGATTCGCCACAAAAGAAAAAGGGAACTTCTCTGCCGCCACCGCCGCGGGAAACAGCCGTGCACCAAAAGCTGCGGGCGGGGCCAGCCTGACTGACGGAACCCAGTGCACCGCACTCGCAGCCCCGTAACAGCGCCAGTGTCAGAGGGCGGGGTGAAGGCCGCTGCTCCCACCGGCAGAAGAGGCAAAAGAAACATCAAGATCCCGGCGGGACTAACAGCTGCTGCAGGCGGCAAACTCCAACCAGAAAATGACTCTATTTACTCTATTTTGGCTTGTCTATCCTCTCCTTATGTTCTTCTTTTCACCAATGATTCCAGAAAACTTAAGGTACCTAATGTAGCGACTTGTGAACCATGGATGTTTTCATCTTGTTTAACTCCTCAAAGTAATGTCTGCTCTTTTGTGGTTTTAAAGATGTCCTGTAACTGTTAACAACTTATTGATATGATAATTATGTTCTTGCTGTGTTACAATAACTGTTATTGTTACTTTGGGAGCGGTCATTGACTCAACCAAGTGTAAATGCCCCAATATGTTAAAAAATCAAGTTTTAGGTGTTTTGGAACAGCTCAGATATTTAGTTTAGACTTAGGGAAACTGCATAACCAGATTCAGACCTTGGAACACTCCCGATTAGATTTTACCACCGCAGGAGAAGCCAATGACTTTTTCCACACTTTCTCTAACTTCATTTCTGGAAAGACTATTCTGTCTACTCTTTATAATCTTGCCTCCTCGTAATCATTCTTCCCTGTATTGTCTAGATTCTTCGGCAGAGCATTCGGAATCTCGCGACCAAACTGCACCTGATTTTAAACATAAATAATTAATTATTTAAAATAAAAAAGGGTGAGATGCTGGGAGCCAGTGTGAGGAATCCCGCCCGTGACAAGGTCATGAGGAAGGAAGCTGACATACGCAAGGCGTGCTCAGACTTCAGGGACCCCTCTTCAAATTCCTAAGCACGTACCCCAACAAAAAATCTGCCGGCTTTTTGTGCTCTGCTTTTCCACTCTTCTGACATTTTCTGGAAAAAGTCAATTCAGGGCTTTAGTCTTCTGCATTTGAAAGAGTGTTTCAATACAAAAACCCCTCCGATGGCTTTCTAGCCTGCCTGCAGGACTCGTACAGCTGCGCATGTGATTGTTTGAGGCCTCCTGACCGAGGCACAGGAAGCTTAAAACATCCTAGGAATGCAGGAGCTTCCGAGGAGTCAAAATCTTTAGAATAGGACTGATTAATGGTTTCATTTTTTGGGTCAATGCTTGCTGCCAAATTTTCCTATCCTTTATTTTTAGATATAGTTGGTATATAGAAAAACAAGTAGTAAACCTGGTATTAGCAACATTAGATCTTTGAGTTAAGTACCTTCTTTGTTATATCCCACTGCACCTTTGTTCTATAGAGATGTAACTTTAATGCTTTAAGGAGATGCAGATTTAAAAAAAAAAACACTTCAGGGGAAAAAAATTAACATTCATTAAGGAAGAGAGCCAAAAAGTGTTAACAAGTCTCTTGGCCAAAAGATAATGTAAATCACCTGAGACCTTTTGTATACAAAATGATATACGGAAAGAATCTGGGTTGCGAACGCTACATAATTTTGTGTTACCCATTGATCTCCGTGTTTTATCAAAAAGTATAAAAGGCCTTCTGAACAATAAAGGATGGGGGCCAGTTTCTCGAACTAGTCTCTCGGGCCTGGTTTCTTGGGACTCTGGCTCCCCCCCATGTCTCTCTCTCCTCTCTTCTTCTCTCCCCTTCCCTCTCTCTGCTCTTTACTTTAACTTCAGGCTGAATCTCCATCTGGGGCGCGGAGGCTCGCCAGGTCTACTTACTTGCCCCAGGCTGTTAAGACCCCGCACGAAAGGAAGCTTAAGGCGAGGCACCCTTAGATATTCAAGCGGGCGCCGGTGGCCCCAACGTACATGGTGCAAATTCCTTGTCTGGAATTTTATTGGCCTTCCGCGTAAACCAAGCCTATTCAGCCCTCTTCCTCCACTTAATCTTCTTTACTACACTATAGTTTCTTAATCTAATCTTACATTAATAAACAAACAAGTCTTTCCACGCCAACGGCGTCCACCCTTCGAATTCCCTGGATCCACCGGGGCTGGACCCCGGCAAGTGGTGCCCGGAACAGGCTATTCGAAGGGTAGGTTCCTCGGAGCAAAAGCTCCCGCCCGGAGCACTCTCTGTTGCTCCCCCGGAGTTGCTCCCCCCGGAGTGACTTAATCACTCCCCCCGGAGTACTTTCGGGTACTCCCCCAGTGTTGAGTGTTCGGGACGGCTAGGACCCCACTCAGGGTGCCGCGGACCCCCCTGTAGGATAGACAGGGTGAGGACGAGTGGGAAGTGTTCAAGGGTTTAAGAGAAACCTGGTGCTCTAGAGGTTGAAAAGAAACCTGCTATCTTAGGGTTTAAAACAAAAACCCCCCTTGGCTAAGGTAAAACCTTTTTGTCAAGGCAGACTTTTCTATAACTCTTAATTTTCTGACACGGGTAACAATGACTCAAAACAATGACACCTCTTTATACAAGTAATTTTGTAACTGTTAAAAAAAAAGACAAATTAAAGATTAAAAGGCTAGTGTTATGAGACCAATGTCCTTGGTTTCCAGAAAAGAGATTTAGATACTTGGATAAAGGTAATAAAACAGCTAAAAACTAATTATACTTTGCATGGGCCTGTAAATGCTTTTGCTCTGTAAAATATTATTTCAAATGTTCTGGACCCCCGTCATGAGGCTGTTAGTTAGATAGCCTATGGGAGAGACTATAGCAGTGGATCGTAGTGGGTCTCCACCTATTACGCAGATCATATTTTTCTGCCATTGGCAAACAAAAGGAGAGAGACTGTACTCTTCTCCGAGGAAGGAGGGTGCTTATAGGACGCAGCGGCCGAGCGCCCTGGAGAGCCCCTCCCCCTCTACACAAACCAAACCTTTAAAAAAGTTGTCTTATTTAAGGCGACCACTGCAACCTCTGCTTGCGCCTTCCCAGGGCTTAAGAACTCCCCACTTTATATCCAAAGCCTCCCAGAACATTGCTTAAGTTTGAAAACGATAGTGACAATATTTTTGAGCAAAAGAGCTTTTAAAACAGAGCTTGCTCCTTGCATAAAATCCCCTCAGGAGGGGCCTCACCCAACAAAAAAAAAAAAAAAAAAGGAAGAAAAACAGGAAAAAAAAAGAAAAATATTCGTAATAAAAAGGACTTTACAAATGCAAAATGTTTCTCTTGAGGCCAAATAGAACATTTTTTGCCAAAATGTCTTGCTAAACAGAGATAACAAGCCGTACCAAACAACCCCAGGTAGCTCAGGCCTGGACCTCAGTTCCACCACCTTAATAATAATAGCTCCTGACTCAGATTCCAGTGGCTAGTCCCCTGCCTGAGGACATTGTAAGACTTGTGCTGGGGCATAGCTTGCTTTCTTTTCAAAAAATTTCGGTAGTGTCTTGTGTAGTAAATTCTGATTATACTAAAAAAATTGAAGTTTTGATATCGCCACCTGCTAAAACTGTGCAATTAAAATTAAAAAATAGCACAGCTTTTGCTTTTACCTTATTACCAGACAGAAAAACCAGACAAAAAAAGCCCCAGAGGATCTAGATCTAGCTTTTTGGGTGCAAAAAATTGCAGCTTCTAGGCCTTTAAAAGATTTTTTAAAGATATAAAATGTCATGGCTGTTAGACAATAGACAAGACGTTTCTTACATTGCTGAGAGACTAGCGCAGCTCCTGGCCAACATATACTACTGAAAAGGAGTTGGTGGGATTAGAAAAGGTGGTATGCAGGATAAAAATGCTATAGAGTAAGAGGTGAGAGAGAGTTTAAAACCTTGGTGAATAGTGAGCTCCCCGTTGCTGGAAGTATTCAAGCTAAGATTAAATGGTTACTTGTCATCTAAAAGGCTATAGACCAGATTTGGGTTATAAAAAGATCATTAAAAAAGCTTTTCTTGCTTCTTATATTTGGGTCTGCCAAAAGTTTTAAAACTGATAATGTCCTTTTAAAGCTGCTGAGAGATTGTTTACTAACTTTAAATGATTTCCAAAAATTATTAGGTGATATTAATTGGATATGCCCACATTTAAAACTGACTTTTGTAGATTTAAAGCCTTTTGTTTGATTGCTGAAAAATAACAATCCTAAATCCCAGTTCTAAGAAAAAGTTGACTAGTGTGACACAGTTGGCTTTCGTTAAAGTGAATGAGGCTTTAAATGATCAGTTAATTAAGATTAATATTGCCAAAAAAGGAGATTAAATTATTCTTGCCACAAAATGTATACCTACAGGATGCTTGTGACAAGAAGGCCCATTGGTTCCATCTAATGACCCCCCAAAAAATAGTTTTATCTTATCCCAACTTGGTGGAACAATGGCCTCTGCCTAAGAAAAAAATTACTGCCATATTAATTTAAAAGATTAATTCAAGCATACTGATTTATTAAATTGTTTAGTAAAGAGCCATCAAAAATTGTAATTCCATATAACAAAAAACAACTTGATGCTTTTCAAATGTTTGATGATTGGCAGATTGCTATAGGAAATTCTTGTGATCAGATCTTGCATCATTTACCCTCACGTGCTTTGTTAATTCAAAAATTAAAAAAGGAGAAATTAAGTATAGTTTTCCCCCATCAGATTTTACAACATGTTCTCTTTGTAATAAGTTAAATGCTGATTCGTTTGGAACAGTAAAATAAGAAGCCATTGGTAAAGCAAAAAGATCTCCAGATAACAAAAAGATCCCGACCCAGAATTTGCTGCGGGTCGAGGAAGTGTTTATATTTTTTCCACAGGGTGCAGATTCGTCAATTTGGATCCCGGACAGACTGATTCGCCACAAAAAAAAAGGGAACTTCTCTGCCGCCACCGCCGCGGGAAACAGCCGTGCACCAAAAGCTGCGGGGCGGGGCCAGCCTGACTGATGGAACCCAGTGCACCGCACTCGCAGCCCCGTAACAGCGCCAGTGTCAGAGGGCGGGGTGAAGGCCGCTGCTCCCACCGGCAGAAGAGACAAAAGAAACATCAAGATCCCGGCGGGACTAACAGCTGCTGCAGCGCAAACTCCAACCAGAAAATGACTCTATTTACTCTATTTTGGCTTGTCTATATAATGGAATGATTCCAGAAAACTTAAGGTACCTAATGTAGCGACTTGTGAACCATGGATGTTTTCATCTTGTTTAACTCCTCAAAGTAATGTCTGCTCTTTTGTGGTTTTAAAGATGTCCTGTAACTGTAACAACTTATTGATATGATAATTATGTTCTTGCTGTGTTACAATAACTGTTATTGTTACTTGGGAGCGGTCATTGACTCAACAAGTGTAAATGCCCAATATGTTAAAAAATCAAGTTTTAGGTGTTTTGGAACAGCTCAGATATTAGTTTAGACTTAGGGAAACTGCATAACCAGATTCAGACCTTGGAACACTCCCGATTAGATTTTACCACCGCAGGAGAAGCCAATGACTTTTTCCACACTTTCTCTAACTTCATTTCTGGAAAGACTATTCTGTCTACTCTTTATAATCTTGCTCCTCGTAATCATTCTTCCCTGTATTGTCTAGATTCTTCGGCAGAGCATTCGGAATCTCGCGACCGAACTGCACCTGATTTTAAACATAAATAATTAATTATTTAAAATAAAAAAGGGTGAGATGCTGGGAGCCAGTGTGAGGAATCCCGCCCGTGACAAGGTCATGAGGAAAGAAGCTGACATACGCAAGGCGTGCTCAGACTTCAGGGATCCCTCTGGAAATTCCTAAGCACGTACCCCAACAAAAATCTGCCGGCTTTTGTGCTCTGCTTTTCCACTCTTCTGACATTTTCTGGAAAAAGTCAAATCAGGGCTTTAGTCTTCTGCATTTGAAAGAGTGTTTCAATCCAAAAACCCCTCCGATGGCTTTCTAGCCTGCCTGCAGGACTCGTACAGCTGCGCATGTCATTGTTTGAGGCCTCCTGACCGCAGGAGGCACAGGAAGCTTAAAACATCCTAGGAATGTAGGAGCTTCCGAGGAGTCAAAATCTTTAGAATAGGACTGATTAATGGTTTCACTTTTTGGGTCAATGCTTGCTGCCAAATTTTCATATCCTTTATTTTTAGATATAGTTGGTATATAGAAAAACAAGTAGTAGACCTGGTATTAGCAACATTAGATCTTTGAGTTAAGTACCTTCTTTGTTATATCCCACTGCACCTTTGTTCTATAGAGATGTAACATTAATGCTTTAAGGAGATGCAGATTAAAAAAAAAAAAAAACTTCAGGGGAAACAAAATTAACATTCATTAAGGAAGAGAGCCAAAAAGTGTTAACAAGCCTCTTGGCCAAAAGATAATGTAAATCACCTGAAACCTTTTCTATACAAAATGATATACGGAAAGAATCTGGGTTGCGAACGCTACATAATTTTGTGTTACCCATTTGATCTCCGTGTTTTATCAAAAGTATAAAAGGCCTTCTGAACAATAAAGGATGGGGGCCAGTTTCTCGGACCAGTTTTCTCGAACTAGTCTCTCGGCCTGGTTTCTTGGGACTCTGGCTCCCCCCATATCTCTCTCTCTCTCTTCTTCTCTCCCCTTCCCTCTCTCTGCTCTTTACTTTAACTTCAGGCTGGAATCTCCATCTGGGGGCGCGGAGGCTCGCCCAGGTCTACTTACTTGCCCCGGCTGTTAAGACCCGCACGAAAGGGAGCTTAAGGCGAGGCACCCTTAGATATTCAAGCGGGCGCCGGTGGCCCAACGTAGGTGGTGCAAATTCCTTGTCTGGAATTTTATTGGCCTTCCGCGTAAACCAAGCTATTCAGCCCTCTTCCTCCACTTAATCTTCTTACTACACTATAGTTTCTTAATCTAATCTTACATTAATGAACAAACAAGTCTTTCCACGCCAACGCCGTCCACCCTTCGAATTCCCTGGATCCACCGGGGCTGGACCCTGGCAGGCACCGACTCCACACAAGGTCTTAGGCCCTGGCATCGACGGGAGAGGAATCGCGAGAGGACCCCGGGGAACTCGCATGGGGACTGGCCTTTCCTGAGGCCACCAGAGCGGGTCCCAGTGGTCCCCGTCGTAAGGCGAGAGCACGTACCGCAACTCGAAAAAATCCAGGAGATTCTCCCCTCCAGGGGAGATGAGGCCCATTTCCGCTAAGGCGTCTCGACTCTAAACACACCTAACCTCTGGAATTCCAAAGGATCCTTCACACCCTTGCTGGACCTCAAGAAGTTCCCCAACATACCCGTCTCCACTCGAGAGGAAGCACGAGAGTCCCGGCCACATCCAGAGGAGCCCCGTTTCCGCCTCCAAGTTCGAGAGGAGGGATCCTTTTCCTGCGTGGTCGGGAAAGAATTCCCAGCGTTCCCGTCGCATCTCAAGAGGAGGCGCTGTCCACAGGAAAGGCGAGAGGAACTCCAGGGTCGTGCCACAATTCCCAGAGTCCCCCAGATGTCTCAGTCCATTCCAGGGAAACCTGTTTTCCCTGCACTGCCTCGACTTTCAAGCCGAGGAACGACTCACACCACGGTGGCGCGTGGGACAACCTGTGGGAAAGCCTCGTGGGAAAGCCTCGAGGGAAAGCCACAGATCCCTTGATTCACGTGAAGGGAACCATGACACTGCTGCTGCAGCTCGGGAGGAAAGCGCACGTGCATGCCCCCACTCGAGACGAGGACTGACTCCCCTGGGGAGACTCCAGAAGTACTCCAAGATCCATGTCAGCACTCGAGAGGATTCCTCAGTTTCCGGCACCGACTCCACACAAGGTCTTAGGCCCCGGCACCGACGGGAGAGGAATCCCGAGATGCCCCGAGCAACTCGCATGGGGACTGGCCTTACCTGAGGCCACCAGATAGGGTCCCTGAGTTCCCCGTCCTAAGTCCGAAGCACCTGCCGCAACTTGAGAAAATCCAGGAGGTTCTCCCCTCCAGGCGAGGTGAGGCTCCTTTCTGCTGAGGCGTCTCGAGGCTAATCACACCTACCCTCTGGAACTTCCAAAGGGTCCTTCACACCCTTGCTGCAACTCAAGAATTTCCCGGATATACCCGTCTCCACTCGAGAGGAAGCACGAGCGTCCCGCCCACATCCAGAGGAGCCCCGTTACCGCCTCCTAGCTCGAGAGGTGGTATCCTTTCCCTGCAGGGTCGGGAAAGAATTCCCGGCGTTCCCGTTGCATCTCAAGAGGAGGCGCACTCCACCTGAAAGGCGAGAGGGACTCAAGGGTCGTGCCACCATTTCCAGAGTCCCCCAGATGTCTCAGTCCATTCCAGGGAAACCTGTTTTCCCTGCACTGCCTCGACTTTCAAGCCGAGGATCGAATCACACCACGGTGGCACGTGGGACAGCCCTGTGGGAAAGTGGGAAAGCCTCGTGGGAAAGCCTCGGGAAAGCCACAGATTCCTTGATCCACGGGAAGGGAAGCGTGACACTGCTGCTACAGCTCGGAGGAAAGCACACGTGCATGCCCCACTCGAGACGAGGACTGACTCCCCTGGGGCGATTCAAGAAGTACCCCAAGATCCATGTCAGCACTGGAGAGGAATCCTCAGGTTCCGGCACCGACAGCACAAGGTCTTAGGCCTGGGCATCGATGGGAGAGGAAAACCCGTAAGGCCCCCGAGCAACTCGCATGGGGACTGGCCTTTCCTGAGGCCACCAGAGCGGGTCCCTGAGGACCCCGTCGTAAGTCGAGAGAGCCTGCCGCAACTCGAGAAAATCCAGGAGGTTCTCCCTTTCAGGCGAGATGATTCCCATTTCTGCTCAGACGTCTCGAGGCTAATCACACCTAACATCTGGAAGTTCCAAAGGGTCCTTCACACCCTTTCTGCAACTCAAAAAGTTCCCGACATACCAGTTTCCACTCGAGAGGAATCACGAGAGTCCCGCCCACATCCAGAGGAGCCCCGTTTTGGCCTCATAGCTCGAAGGAGGGATCCTTTCCCTACGTCGTCGGAAAGATTTCCCGGTGTTCCCGTCACATCTCAAGATGGGGCGCTCTCCACAGGAAAGGCGAGAGGAACTCCAGGGTCGTGCCACCATTCCCAGATCCCCAGATGTCTCAGTCCATTCCACGGAAGCTTGATTTCCCGGCACTGCCTCGACTTTCAAGCCGAGGATCGACTGACACCACGGTGGCACGTGGGACATCACTGTGGGAAAGCCTCGTGGGAAAGCCTGGTGGGAAAGCGTCATGGGAAAGCCTCGTGGAAAGCCTCGAGGAAAGCCACTGATCCACGGGAAGGGAAGCGTGACACTGCTGCTACAGCTCGGGAGGAAAGCGCACGTGCATGCCCCACTCGAGACGAAAACTGACTCCCCTGGGGAGAATCCAGAAGTACCCCAAGATCCATGTCAGAACTGGAGAGGAATTCTCAGTTTCCGACACCGACTCCACACAAGGTCTTAGGCACCGGCATCGATGGGAGAGGAATCCTGAGAGGGCCCGAGCAAATCGCATGGGGACTGGCCTTTCCTGAGGCCACCAGAGCGGGTCCCTGAGGTCCCCGTAGTAATTCGAGAGCACCTGCTGGAACTTGAAAAATCCAGGAGGTTCTCCCTTCTTGGCGAGATGAGGCCCATTTCCACTGAGTTTTCTCAAGGCTAATCACACCTAACCTCTGGAACTTCCAAAGCGTCCTTCACACCCTTTCTGCAATTCAAGAAGATACCCAACATACCAGTCTCCACTCGAGAGAAGAACGAAGAACGAGAGTCCCACCCCACATCAGAGGAGTCCCGTTTCCGACTCCTAGCTCGAGA
>NW_017219159.1:0-11539 GCF_001704415.2 Capra hircus | reverse complement strand
CTTTCCACGAGGCTTTCCCACGAGGCTTTTCCCACAGGGCTGTCCCACGTGCCACCGGGTGTGAGTCGATCCTCGGCTTGAAAGTCAAGGCAGTGCAGGGAAACAGGATTCCCTGGAATGGACTGAGATATCTGGGGGGACTCGGAATGGTGGCACGACCCTGGAGTTCCTCTCGCCTTTCCTGTGGAGAGTGCCTCCTCTTGAGATGCGACGGGAACGCCGGGAATTCTTTCCTGATCAAGCAGGAAGGATCCTCCTCTCGAGATAGGAGGCGGAACGGGGCTCCTCTGGATGTGGGCAGAACTCTCGTGCTTCCTCTCGAGTGGAGACGGGTATGTCGGGGAACTTCTTGAGTTGCAGCAAGGGTGTGAAGGACCCTTTGGAAGTTCCAGAGGTTAGGTGTGAATAGCCTCGAGACGCCTCAGCGGAAATGGGCCTCATCTCGCCTGGAGGGGAGAACCTCCTGGATTTTCTCGAGTTGCGGCAGGTGCTCTCGACTTACGACGGGACCTCAGGGACCCGCTCTGGTGGCCTCAGGAAAGGCCAGTCCCCATTCGAGTTGCTCGGGGTCCTCTCGGGATTCCTCTCCGTCGATCGGGGCCTAAGACCTTGTGTGAGTCGGTGCCGGAACCTGAGGATTTCCTCTCCAGTGCGACATGATATTGGGGTACTTCTGGAGTTTCCCCAATGAGTCAGTCCTCTCCAGTGGGGCATGAACGTGCTGTTTTTTCTTCCCGAGCTGTAGCAGCAGTGTCGCGCTTCCCTTCGCGTGGGTCAAGGGATCTGTGGCTTTCCCTCGAGGCTTTCCCACGAGGCTTTCCCACAGGCTGTGCTGTCCACGTGCCACCGGGGGTGTGAGTCGATCCTCGGCTTGAAAGTCGAGGCAGTGCAGGGAAAACAGGTTTCCCTGGAATGGACTGAGACATCTGGGGGACTCTGGGAATGGTGGCACGACCCTGGAGTTCCTCTCGCCTTTCCCTTGGATGCGCGTCCGCTTGAAATGCGACGGGAACGGGAAATTCTTTCCCGACCACGCAGGGAAAGGATCCCTCCTCTCGAGCTAGGAGGCGGAAACGGTGCTCCTCTGGATGTGGGCGGGACTCTCGTGCTTCCTCTCGAGTGGAGACGGGTATGTCGGGAACTTCTTGAGTTGCAGCAAGGGTGTGAAGGACCCGTTGGAAGTTCCAGAGGTTAGGTGTGATTAGCCTCGAGACGCCTCAGCGGAAATGGGCCTCATCTAGCCTGGAGGGAGAACCTCCTGGATTTTCTCGAGTTGCGGGTGCTCTCGACTTACGTCGGGGACCTCAGGGACCCGCTCTGGTGGCCTCAGGAAAGGCCAGTCCCATGCGAGTTGTTCGGGGCCTCTCTGGATTCCTCTCCCGTCGATGCCGGGGCCTAAGACCTAGTGTGAGTCGGTTCCGGAACCTGAGGATTCCTCTCCAGTGCTGACATGGATCTTGGGTACTTCTGGAGTCACCCCAGGGGAGTCAGTCCTCGTCTCGAGAGGGGTATGCACGTGCGCTTTCCTCCCTAGCTGTGGCAGCTGTTGGCACTTCCCTTCGCGTGGATCAAGGGATCTGTGGCTTTCCATTGAGGCTTTCCCGAGGCTTTCCCACGAGGCACGAGGCTATTCCTCGAGGCTTTCCACAGGGCTGTCCCACGTACCACCATGGTGTGAGTTGATCCTCGGCTTGAAAGTCGAGGCAGTGCAGGAAAACAGGATTTCCCTGGAATTGACTGAGACATCTGGGGGACTCTGGGAATGGTGGCATGACAGGGAGTCCTCTCGCCTTTCCTGTGGAGAGTGACTCCCGAGAATTCTTTCGTTTCACGCTGGGAAAGGATCCCTCCTCTCGAGCTATGAGCGGAAACGGGGCTCCTCTGGATGTGGGCGGGACTCTCGTGCCTCCTCTCGAGTGGAGACGGGAATGTCGGGGAACTTCTTGAGTTGCAGCAAGGGTGTGAAGGACTCTTTGGAATTCCAGAGCTTAAGTGTGATTAGCCTCGAGACGCCCAGCGGAAATCGGCCCATCTTCCTGGAAGGGAGAACCTCCTGGATTTTCTCAAGTTGCGGCAGGTGCTCTCGACCTACGACGGGACCTCAGAGAACCGCTCTGTTGGCCTCAGGAAATGCCAGTACCCATGCGAGTTGCACGGTGGCCTCTCAGGATTCCTCTCCCGTTGATGCTGGGCCTAAGACCTTGTGTGGAGATTCCAGAAGCTGAGGATTCCTCTCCATTGCTGACATGGATCTTGGGGTACTTCTGGAGTCTCCCCACGGGAGTCAGTCCTCGTCGAGTGTGGGCATGCACGTGCGCTTTCCTTCCGAGCTGTACAGCAGTGTCACGCTTCCTTCAGGTCGATCAAGGGATTTGTGTCTTTCCCTCGAGGATTCCCACGAGGCTTTCCCACGAGCTTTCCACAGGGCTGTCCCACGTGCCACCCATGGTGTGAGTCGATCCCGGCTTGAAAGTCGAGGCAGTGCAGGGAAAACAGGTTTCCCTGGAATGGACTGAGACATCTGGGGGACTCTGGGAATGGTGGCACGACCCTGGATTTCCTCTCGCCTTTCCTGTGGAGAGTGCCTCCCCTTGATATGCGACGGGAACGCCGGGAATTCTTTCCCGACCACGCAGGGAAAGGATCCTCCTCTCGAGCTAGGCGGAAACGGGGCTCCTCTGGATGTTGGCGGGACTCTCGTGCTTCCTTCCAGTGGAGACGGGTATGTCGGGGAACTTCTTGAGTTGCAGCAAGGGTGTGAAGGACCCTTTGGAAGTTCCAGAGGTTAGGTGTGATTAGCCTCGAAACGCCTCAGCGGAAATGGCCTCATCTCGCCTGGAGGGGAGAACCTCCTGGATTTTCTCAAGAAGTGCAGGTGCTCTCTACTTACGACGGGGACCTAAGGACCCGCTCTGGTGGCCTCAGGAAAGGCCAGTCCCCATGCGAGTTGCTCGGGGACATCTCGGGATTCCTCTCCCGTCGATGCCGGTGCCTAAGACCTTGTGTGGAGTCGGTGCTGGAACCTGAGGATTCCTCTCCAGTGCCGACATGGATCTTGGGGTTCTTCTGGAGTCTCCCCTGGGGAGTCAGTCCTCGTCTCAAGTGGGGGCATGCAACTACGCTTTCCTCCCGAGCTGCAGCAGCAGTGTCGCTCTTCCCTTCGAGTGGATCAGGGATCTGTGGCTTTCGCTCGAGGCTTTCCCACGAGGCTTTCCCCCGAGGCTTTGCTTTCCCACAGGGCTGTTCCACGTGCCACCGTGGTGTGAGTCGATCCTGGCTTGAAAGTCGAGGCAGTGCAGGGAAAACAGGTTTCCCTGGAATGGACTGAGACATCTGGGGGACTCTGGGAATGGTGGCACGACCCTGGATTTTCTCTCGCCTTTCTGTGGAGAGTGCCTCCTCTTGAGATGCGACGGGAACGCCGGGAATTCTTTCCTGACCACGCAGGGAAAGGATCCCTCCTCTCGAGCTAGGAGTCGCAAACGGGGCTCCTCTGGATGTGGCGCGGCACTCTCGTGCTTCCTCTCGAGTGGAGACGGGTATGTCGGGGAACTTCTTGAGTTGCAGCAAGGGTGTGAAGGACCCTTTGGAAGTTCCAGATGTTAGATGTGATTAGCCTCTTGACGCATTAGCGGAAATGGGCCTCATCTCGCCCGGAGGGGAGAATCTCCTGGATTTTCTCGAGGTACGGCAGGTGCTCTCGACTTACGACGGGGACTCAGGGACCCGCTCTGGTGGCCTCAGGAAAGGCCAGTCCCCATGGGAGTTGCTCAGGGGCCTCTCGGGATTCCTCTCCCGTCGATGCCGGAGCATAAGACCTTGAGAGGAGTTGGTGCCGGAACCTGAGGATTCCTCTCCAGTGCTGACATGGATCTTGGGGTACTTCTGGAGTCTCCCCAGGGGAGTCAGTCCTCGTCTCGAGTGGGGGCATGCAAGTGCGTTTCCTTCCGAGCTCTAGCTGCAGTGTCGCGCTTCCCTTCGCGTGGATCAAGGGATCTGTGGCTTCCCCTCGAGGCTTTCCCACGAGGCTTTCCCACAGGGCAGTCCCACGTGCCACCTTGGTGTGAGTCGATCCTCGGCTTGAAAGTCGAGGCAATGCAGGGAAAACAGGTTTCCCTGGAATGGACTGAGACATCTGGGGGACTCTGGGAATGGTGGCACGACCCTGGATTTCCTCTTGCCTTTCCTGTGGAGAGTGCCTCCTCTTGAGATGCGACGGGAACGCCCGGGAATTCTTTCCCGACCCCGCAGGAAAGGATCTCTCCTCTCGAGCTAGGAGGCGGAAACGGGGCTCCTTTGGATGTGGGCGGGACTCTCGTGCTTCCTCTCGAGTGGAGACGGGTATGTCGGGCAACTTCTTGAGTTGCAGCAAGGTTGTGAAGGACCCTTTGGAAGTTGCAGAGGTTAGGTCTGATTACCCTGAGACGCCTCAGCACAAATGCGCCTCATCTCGCCTGGAGGGGAGAACCTCCTGGATTTTCTCGAGTTGCGGCAGGTGCTCTCGACTTACGACGGGACCTCAGAGTCCCGCTCTGGTGGCCTCAGGAAAGGCCAGTCCCCATGCGAGTTGCGGGCCTCTCGGGATTCCACTCCCGTCGATGCTGGTCCTAAGACCTTGTGTGGAGTCAGTGCCCCGAACCTGAGTATTCCTCTCCAGTGCCGACATGGATCTTGGGGTACTTCTAGAGTCTCCCCAGGGAAGTCAGTCCTCGACTCGAGTGGGCGTCACGGGCGATTTCCTCCCGAGCTGTAGCAGCAGTGTCATGCTCCCTTCGCGTGGATCAAGGGATCTGTGACTTTCGCTCGAGGCTTTCCCATGAGGCTTTTCCACGAGGCTTTCCCACAGGGCTGTCCCACGTGCCACCGTGGTGTGAGTCGATCCTCGGCTTGAAAGTCGAGGCAGTGCAGGGAAAACAGGTTTCCCTGGAATAGACTGAGACATCTGGGGGACTGTGGGAATGGTGGCACGACCCTGGAGTTCCTCTCGCCTTTCCTGTGGAGAGCGCCTCCTCTTGAGATGCGACGGGAACGCCGGGAATTCTTTCCCGACCACGCAGGGAAAGTATACCTCCTCTCGAGCTATGAGATGGAAACGGGGCTCCTCTGGATGTGGGCGGGACTCTCGTGCTTCCTCTCGAGTGGAGACGGGTATGTCGGGGAACTTCTTAAGTTGCAGCAAAAGTTAGGACCCTTTGGGAGTTCCAGAGGTTAGGTGTGATTAGCCTCGTGACGCTTAGCGGAAATAGGCCTCATCTCGCCCGAGGGGAGAACCTCCAGGATTTTCTCGAGGTACGGCAGGGTGCTCTCGACTTACAACGGGACTTCAGGGACCCGCTCTGTGGCCTAAGGAAGGCCAGTCCCATGGAAGTTGCACGGGGGCCTCTCGGGATTCCTCTCCCATCGATGCCGGGCTAAGACCTTGTGTGGAGTCGGTGCCGGAACCTGAGGATTCCTCTCCAGTGCTGACATGGATCTTGGGGTACTTCTGGAGTCTCCCCAGGGGAGTCAGTCCTCGTCCCGAGTGGGGTCATGCACGTGCCCTTTCCTCCCGAGCTGTACCAGCAGTGTCACGCTTCCCTTCGCGAGGATCAAGGGATCTGTGGCTTTCCCTCGAGGCTTTCCCACGAGGCTTTCCCGAGGCCTTTCCCACAGGGCTGTCCCATGTGCCATGGTGTGAGTCGATCCTCGGCTTGAAAGTCGAGCAGTGCAGGAAAACAGGTTTCCCTGGAATGGACTGAGACATCTGGGGGACTCTGGGAATGGTGGCACGACCCTGGAGTTCCTCTCCCTTTCCTGTGGAGAGCGCCTCCTCTTGAGATGCGACGGGAACGCCGGGAATTCTTTCCCGACCACGCAGGGAAAGGATCCCTCCTCTCGAGCTAGGAGACAGAAACGGGCTCCTCTGGATGTGGGCGGACTCTCGTGCTTCCTCTCGAGTGGAGACGGGTATGTCGGGAACTTCTTGAGTTGCAGCAAGGGTGTGAGGGACCCTTTGGAAGTTCCAGAGGTTAGGTGTGATTAGCCTCGAAACGCCTCAGCAGAAATGGGCCTCATCTCTCCTGGAGGGGAGAACCTCCTGGATTTTCTCGAGTTGCGGCAGGTGCCTCTCGACTTACGAAGGGGACCTCAGGGACCCGCTCTGGTGGCCTCAGGAAAGGCCAGTCCCCATGCGAGTTGCTCAGGGGCCTCTCGGGATTCCTCTCCCGGTCAATGCCGGGGCCTAAGACCTTGTGTGGAGTCGGTACCGGAACCTGAGGATTTCTCTCCAGTGCTGACATGGAACTTGGTGTACTTCTGGAGTCTCCCCAGGGGAGTCAGTCCTCGTCTCGAGTTGGGGGCATGCACGTGCCCTTTCCTCCCGAGTTGTAGCAGCAGTGTCACGCTTCCCTTCGCGTGGTTCAAGGGATATGTGGCTTTCCCTCGAGGCTTTCCACGAGGCTTTTCAGGAGGCTTTCCCACAGGGCTGTCCACGTGCCACCGTGGTGTGAGTGGATCCTCGGCTTGAAAGTCGAGGCCAGTGCAGGGAAAACAGGTTTCCCTGGAATGGACTGAGAAATCTGGGGTCTCTGGGAATGGTGGCACGACCCTGGAGTTCCTCTCGCCTTTCCTGTGGAGAGCGCCTCTTCTTGAGATGCGTCGGGAACGCGGGAAATTCTTTCCCCCCACACGCAGGGAAAAGGACTCCTCCTTTCGAGCTAGGAGACGGAAATGGGGCTCCTCTGGTTGTGAGCGGGACTCTCGTGCTTCCTCTCGAATGGAGACGGGTATGTCGGGGGAACTTCTTGAGTTGCAGCAAGGGTGTGAGGGACCCTTTGGAAAGTTCCAGATGTTAGATGTGATTAGCCTCAAGACGGCCTCAGCGGAAATGGGCCTCATCTCGCCTGGAGGGGAGAACCTACTGGATTTTCTCGAGTTGCGACAGGTGCTCTTGTCTTACGTCGGGGATCTCAGGGACCGCTCTGGTGGCCTCAGGAAAGGCCAGTCCCCATGCAAGTTGCTCGGGGGCCTCTCGGGATTCCTTTCCCGTCGATGCCGGGGCCCAAGACCTTGTGTGGAGTCGGTGCCAGAACCTGAGCATTCCTCTCCAGTGCTGACATGGATCTTGGGGTACTTCGGGAGTCTCCCCAGGGGAGTCAGTCCTCATTCGAGTGGGGGCATTGAAGAGCGCTTTCCTCCCGAGCTGTAGCAGCAGTGTCATTCTTCCCGTCGAGTGGATCAAGGGATCAGTGGCTTTCCCTCGAGGCTTGCCCATGAGGCTTTCTCAGGAGGCTTTCTCACAGGGCTGTCCCACGTGCCACCGTGCTGTGAGTCGATCCTCAGCTTGTAAGTCGAGGCAGTGCAGGGAAAACAGGTTTCCCTGGAATGGACTGAGATATCTGGGGTACTCTGGGAATGGTGGCACGACCCTGGATTTCCTCTCACCTTTCCTGTGGAGAGCGCCTCCTCTTGAGTTGTGAAGGGAAGACCGGGAATTCTTTTCCCGACGACGCAGGGAAAGGATACCTCCTCTCTAGCTGTGAGGCGGAAACGGGGCTCCTCTGGATGTGGGCGGGACTCTCGTGCTTCCTCTCGAGTGGAGACGGGTATGTCGGGGAACTTCTTGAGTTGCAGCAAGGGTGTGAAGAACCCTTTGGAAATTTCAGAGGTTTAGGTGTAATTAGGCTCGAGTAGCCTCAGCGGAAATGGGCCTCATCTCGCCTGGAGGGGAGAACCTCCTGGATTTTTTCGAGTTGTGACAGGTGATCTCGACTTAAGACGGGGACCTGAGGGACCCGCTCTGGTGGCCTCAGGAAAGGCCATTCCCCATGCGAGTTGCTCGGGGGCCTTTCGGGATTCCTCTCCCGTCGATGCCGTGGCCTAAGACCTTGTGTGGAGTCGGTGCCGGAACCTGAGGATTCCTCTCCAATGCTGACATGGATCTTGGCGTCCTTAAAGGCGAGATGAGGGCCCATTTGCGCTGAGGCGTCTCGAGGCTAATCACACCTAACCTCTGGAATTTCCAAAGGGTCCTTCACACCCTTGCTGCAACTCAAGAAGTTCTCCGACATACCCGTCTCCACTCGAGAGTATCAACATCTTCCCGCCCACTTTCAGAGGAGCACCGTTTCCACCTCATAGCTCGAGAGGAGGGATCCTTTCCCTGCGTGGTCTTGAAAGCATTCCCGGCGTTCCAGTCGCATCTCAAGAGGAGGCCCTCTCCACTGGAAAGGCGAGAGAAACTCCAGGGTCGTTCTGCCCATTCCCAGAGTCCCCCAGATGTCTCTGTCAATTCCAGGGAAAACCTGTTTTCCCGGCACTGCCTCGACTTTCAAGCCGAGGATCGACTCACACCACGGTGGCACGTGGGACAGCCCTGAGGAAAATCCTCGTGGGAAAGCCTCGAGGGAAAGCCACAGATCCCTTGATCCACGCGACGGGAAGTGTGACACTACTGCTACAGTTCGTGAGGAAATCTCACTGTGCATGCACCCACACGAGATGAGCACTGACTCCCCAGGGGAGACTCCAGAAATACGCCAAGACCCATGTCAGCACTGGGGAGGAATCCTCAGGTTCCGGCCCCGACTCCACACAAGGTCTTAGGCCCCAACATCGACGGGAGAGGAATCCCGAAAGGCCCCCTTGCAACTCCCATGGGCACTGGCCTTTCCTGAGGCCACCAGAGCGGGTCCCTGAGGTCCCCGTCTTAACTCGAGAGACCCTGCCCAACTCTAGAAAATCCAGGAGGTTCTCCCCTCCAGGCGAGATGAGGCCCATTTCCTCTGAGGCGTCTGGAGGCTCATCACACCTAAACTCTGGAAATTCAAAAGGGTCCTTGCTGCAACTCAAGAAGTTCCCCGACATACCCGTCTCCACTAGAGAGGAAGCACGAGGGTCCCGCCCACATCCAGAGGAACCCCGTTTCCGCCTGGCAGCTTGAGATGAGGGATGCTATCCTGCTTAGTCAGGAAAGATTTTTCGACGTTCCCGTGGCATCTCAAGAGTAAGGGCTCTCAATAGGAAAGGCGAGAGGAACTCCAGGGTCGTGCCACCATTCCAAGAGTCCCCCAGATGTGTCAGTCCATTTCAGAGGAACCTGTTTTCCCTGCACTGCCTCGACTTTCACGCCTAGTATCGACTCACACCATGGTGGCACGTGGGACAGCCCTGTGGGAAAGCCTCGTGGGAAAGCCTCGAGGGAAAGCCACAGATCCCTTGATCCCCGCGACGGGAAGCGTGACACACCTGCTACACTGTCCCTGAGGTCACGGTCGTATGTGAGAGCACCTGCCGCAACTCGAGAAAATCCAGGAGGTTCTCTGCTTCAGTCGAGATGAGGCCCATTTTCTCTGCGGCGTCTCGAGAGTAATCACGCCTAAACTCTGGAACTTCCAAAGGGTCCTACACACCCTTGCTACAACTCAAGAAGTTCCCCGACATACCCGTCTCCACTCCAGAGGGAGCACGAGGGTCCGGCCACCTCCAGAGGAGCTCCGTTTCCTCCTCCAAGCTCGAGATGAGGGATCCTTCTCTGCTTCCTCGGGAAAGAATTTCCGACGTTTTCCGACGCATCTGCAAGAGGAGGCGCGCCTGCACAGGAAAGGCGAGAGGAACTCATGGGTCGTGCCACCATTCCAAGAGTCCCCCAGATGTCTCAGTCCATTCCAGAGGATCCTGTTTTCCCTGCACTGGCTTCGACTTGCACGGCGAGGATCGCGGTGGCAGAGGCGAGGATCGCGGATGGTACGTGGGAGAGCCCTGTGGGAAAGCCTCGTCTGAAAGCCTCGAGGGAAAGCCACAGATCCCTTGATCCACGCGATGGGAAGCGTGACACTGCTGCTACAGCACGGGAGGAAAGCGCACGTGCATGCCCCCCACTCGAGACGAGGACTGACTCCCCTGGGGAGACTCCAGAAGCACCTCAAGATGCATGTCAGCCCTGGAGAGGAATCTTCAGGTTCCGGCCCCGACTCCACACAAGGTCTTAGGCCCTGGCATCGACGGGAGAGGAACAGCGACAGGCCCTCTTAGCAACTCGCATGGGGACTGGGCCTTTACTGAGGTCACCAGAGCGGGTCCATGAGGTCCCCGTCGTAAGTCGAGAGCACCTGCCGCAACTCGGTAAAATCCAGGAGGTTCTCCCCTCCAGGCGAGATGAGGCCCGTTTCCACTGAGGTGTCTCGAGGCTAATCACACACGTGACCTCTGGAACTTCCAAAGAGTCTTTCACAGCCATGCTGCAACTCAAGAAGTTCCCCGACATACCCGTCTCCACTCAAGAGGAAGCACGAGGGTCCCGGCCACATCCAGAGGAGCTCCGTTTCCGGCTCGTAGCTCGAGAGGACGGATCCTTTCCCTGCTTGGTCCGGAAAGAATTCCCGGTATTCCCATCGCATCTCAAGAGGAGGCGCACTCCAAAGGAAAGGGGAGAGGAACTGCAGGGTCGTGCCACCATTCCAAGACTCCCCCAGATATCTCAGTCCGTTCCACAGGAACCTGTTTTCCCTGCACTGCCTCGGCTTTCACGCCGAGGATCGACTCACACCACCGGGACACGTGGACAGCGCTGTGGAAAGCCTCGTGGGAAAGACTCGAGGGAAAGCCACAGATCCCTTGGTCCACGCAAGGGGAAGCGTGACACTGCTGCTACAGCTCGGGAGGAAAGCGCACGTGCATGCCCCCACTCGAGACGAGGACTGACTCCCCTGGGGAGACTCAGGAAGTACCCCAAGATCCATGTCAGCACTGGAGAGGAATCCTCAGGTTCGGCGCACCGACTTCACTCAAGGTCTTATGCGGGGTCCAGCCCCGGTGGATCCAGGGAATTCGAAGGTGGACGGCATTGACGTGGAAAGACTTGTTTTTTTATTAATGTAAGATTAGATTAGGAAACTATAGTATAGTAAGAAGATTAAGTGGAGTAAGAGGGCTGGATAGCTTGGTTTACGCGGGACGGCCAATAAAATTCCAGACAAGGAATTTTGCACCACCTACGTTGGGCCACCGGCGCCCGCTTGAATATCTAAGGGTGCCTCGCCTTAAGCTCCCTTTCGTGCGGGTCTTAACAGCCAGGGCAAGTAAGTAGACCTGGCGAGCCTCCCCACTCCAGGTGGAGATTCAGCCTGAAGTTAAAGTAAAGAGCAGAGAGAAGGAAAGGTAGAGAAGAAGAAAGAGAGAGAAAGACACGGGGGAGCCAGAGTCCCAAGAAACCAGGCTGAGAGACTAGTTCGAGAATCTGGTCCGAGAAATTGGCCCCCGCCCCTGGCCCTCTCCTTTATTGTTCAGAAGTCTTTTATACTTTTGATAAAACATGGAGATCAATGGATAACACAAAATTATGTAGTGTTCGCAATCCAGATTCTTTCTGTATATCATTTTGTATACAAAAGGTCTCAGGTGATTTACATTATCTTCTGGCCAAGAGGCTTGTTAACACTTTTTGGCTCTCTTCCTTAATGAATGTTAATTTTGTTTCCCCTGAAGTGTTTTTCTTTAATCTGCATCTCCTTAAAGCATTAAAGTTACATCTCTATAGAACAAAGGTGCAGTGGGTTATAAC
>NW_017219158.1:0-11539 GCF_001704415.2 Capra hircus | reverse complement strand
CTTTATTTATTAATAAGACTTTTATTTATTAATATAAGATTAGATTAAGAAACTGTAGCATAGTAGAAGATTAAGTGGAGGAAGAGGGCTGAATAGCTTGGTTTACGGCGGGAAGGCCACTAAAATTCCAGACAAGGAATTTGCACCATCTACATTGGGCACTGGCACCCGCTTGAATATCTAAGGGTGCTCACCTTAAGCTCCCTTTCAAGTAAGTAGACCTGGAGAGCCTCCGCGCCCCAGGTGGAGATTCAGCCTGAAGTTAAAGAGCAGAGAGGAGGGAAGGGAGAGAAGAAAGAGAGAGAAAAACACGGGGGAGCCAGAGTCCCAAGAAACCAGCGCCGAGAGACTAGTTCGAGAAGCTGGCCCGAGAAACTGGCCCCCCTCCTTTATTGTTCAGAAGGCCTTTGATACACAGAGATCAATGGGTAACACAAAATTATGTAGCATTCGCAACCCAGATTCTTTCCCGTATATCATTTTGTATACAAAAGGTCTCAGGTGATTTACATTATCTTCTGGCCAAGAGGCTTGTTAACACTTTTTGGCTCTCTTCCTTAATGAATGTTAATTTTGTTTCCCCTCAAGTGTTTTTCTTTAATCTGCATCTCCTTAAAGCATTAAAGTTACATCTCTATAGAACAAAGGTGCAGTGGGATATAACAAAGAAGGTACTTAACTCAAAGATCTAGTGTTGCTAATACCAGGTCTACTACTTGTTTTTCTATACAACAACTATATCTAAAAATAAAGGATATGAAAATTTGGCAGCAAGCATTGACTCAACAAATGAAACTTTTTCATCAGTCCTATTCTAAAGATTTAGACTCTTCAGAAGCCCCTACATTCCTAGGATGTTTTAAGCTTCCTTTGCCTCCTGTGGTCAGGAGCCTCAAACAATCAAATGCGCAGCTGTACGAGTCCTGCAGGCAGGCTAGAAAGCCATCAGAGGGGTTTTTAATTGAAACACTCTTTCAAATGAAGAAAACTAAAGCCCTGAAATTGACATTTTCCAGAAAATGTCAGAAGAGTGGAAAAGCAGAGCACAAAAGCCGGCAGATTTTTGTTGGGGTACATGCTTAGGAATTTCCAGAGGGGTCCCTGAAGTCTGAGCACGCCTTGTGTATGTCAGCTTCCTTCCTCATGACCTTGTCACGGGCGGGCTTCTTCACACTGGCTCCCGGCACGACGGGAAGCGTGACACTGCTGCTACAGCACGGGGAGTAAAGCACCATTGGCATGCCCCCATTCGAGCCGAGGACTAACTCTCCTGGGGAGATTCAAAAATAACCCCAAGATCTATGTCAGTCATGGAGAGGAATCCTCAGGTTCCGGCTCAGACTCCACACAAGATATTAGGTCCCGGCATCCACGGAGAGGAATCCCGGCAGGCTCCCCAAGCAACTCGCATGGGGACTGGCATTTACTAAGGTCACCAGAGCGGGTCCCTGAGGTCCCCGTCGGAAGACCAGAGCACCTGCCCCAACTCGAGAAAATCAAGAAGGCTCTCCCTCCAAGCCAGATGAGGCCTATTTCCACTGAGGCGTCTTCGAGGCTAATCACACCTAACCTCTGGAACTTCCAAAGGGTCCTTCACACCCTTGCTGCAACTCAAAAAGTTCCCCAACATACCCATCTCCACTTGAGAGGAAGCACGAGGGTCCCGCCACATCCAGAGGAGCCCCGTTTCCACCTCGTAGCTAGAGGAGTGATCCTATTCCCTGCTTGGCTGGGAAATAATTCCGGGTGTTCCCGTCGCATCTCAAAGAGGAGGCGCTCTCCACAGGAAAGGCGAGAGGAACTCCAGGTCGTGCCACCATTCCAGAGTCCCCCAGATGACTCAGTCCATCCAGGGAAAACTGTTTTCCCTGCACTGCCTCGACTTTCAAGTGGAGGATCGACTCACAGCACGTTGGGTTGTGGGACAACCCTGTGGGAAAGCCTCGTGGGAAAGCCTTTGGAGGAGGAAGCCACAGATCCCTTGATCCACGCGAAGGGAAGCGTGACACTGCTCCGACAGCTCGGGAGGAAAGCGCACGTGCATGCCCCCACTCGAGACGAGGACTGACTCCCCTGGGGAAACTCCAGAAGTACCTCAAGATCATGTCAGCACTGAAGAGGAATCCTCAGGTTCCGGCACCGAGTCCACACAAGGTCTTAGGCCCCAGCATCGACGGGAGAGGAATCCCGAGAGGCCCCCGAAAACTCGCATGGGGACTGGCCTTTCCTGAGGCCACCAGATCGGGTCCCTGAGGTCCCCGTCGTAAGTCGAGAGCACCTGCCGCAACTCGAGAAAATCCAGGAGGTTCTCCCCTCCAGGCGAGATGAGGCCCATTTCCGCTGAGACGTCTCAAGGCTAATCACACCTGAACTCTGGAACTTCCAAAGGGTCCTTCACACCCTTGCTGCAACTCAAGAAGTTCCCCGACATACCCGTCTCCACTCGAGAGGAAGCACGAGAGTCCCGCCCACATCCAGAGGAGCCCCGTTTCGGCCTCCTAGCTCGAGAGGAGGGATCCCTTCCCTGCGTGGTCGGGAAAGAATTCCTGGCGTTTCCGTCGCATCTCAAGAGGAGGTGCTCTCCACAGAAAAGGCGAGAGGAAATCCAGGGTCGTGCCAGCTTTCCCAGAGTCCCCCAAGATGTCTCAGTCCATTCCAGGGAAACCTGTTTTCCATGCACTGCCTCCACTTTCAAGCCGAGGATCGACTCACACCACGGTGGCACGTGGGACAGCCCTGTGGGAAGCCTCGTGGGAAAGCCACAGATCACTTGATCCACGCGAAGGGGAGCATGACACTGCTGCTACAGCTCGGGAGGAAAGCGCACGTGCATGCCCCCAATCGCGACGAAGACTGACTCCCCTGGGGAGACTCCAGAAGTACCCCAAGATCCATGTCAGCACTGGAGAGGAATCCTCAGGTTCCGGCACCGACTCCACACAAGGTCTTATGCCGGGGTCCAGCCCCGGTGGATCCAGGGAATTCGAAGGGTGGACGGCGTTGGCGTGGAAAGACTTGTTTATTTATTAATGTAAGATTAGATTAGAAAACTATAGTGTAGTAAGAAGATTAGGTGGAGGAAGAGGGCTGAATAGCTTGGTTTACCCGGAAGGCCAATAAAATTCCAGACAAGGAATTTGCACCATCTACGTTGGGCCACCGGCGCCCGCTTGAATATCTAAGGGTGCCTCGCCTTAAGCTCCCTTTCGTGTGGGTCTTAACAGCCAGGGCAAGTAAGTAGACCTGGCGAGCCTCCGCACTCCAGGTGGAGATTCAGCCTGAAGTTAAAGTAAAGAGCAGAGAGAAGGAAAGGTAGAGAAGAAGAAAGAGAGAGAAAGACACGGGGGGAGCCAGAGTCCCAAGAAACCAGGCTGAGAGACTAGTTCGAGAAGCTGGTCCGAAAAACTGGCCCCCGGCCCCTGGCCTCCTCCTTTATTGTTCAGAAGGCCTTTTATACTTTTGATAAAACATGGAGATCAATGGATAACACAAAATTATGTAGCGTTCACAACCCAGATTCTTACTGTATATCATTTTGTATACAAAAGGTCTCAGGTGATTTACATTATCTTCTGGCCAAGAGGCTTGTTAACACTTTTTGGCTCTCTTCCTTAATGAATGTTAATTTTGTTTCCCCTGAAGTGTTTTTCTTTAATCTGCATCTCCTTAAAGCATTAAAGTTACATCTCTATAGAACAAAGGTGCAGTGGGTTATAACAAAGAAGGTACTTAACTCAAAGATCTAATGTTGCTAATACCAGGTCTACTACTTGTTTTTCTATATACCAACTATATCTAAAAATAAAGGATATGAAAATTTGGCAGCAAGCATTGACCCAAAAAATGAAACTTTTATTCAGTCCTATTCTAAAGATCTTGACTCCTCGAAAGCTCCTGCATTCCTAGGATGTTTTAAGCTTCCTTTGCCTCCTGCGGTCAGGAGGCCTCAAACAATCACAAGCGCAGCTGTACGAGTCCTACAGGCAGGCTAGAAAGCCATCAGAGGGTTTCTGGATTGAAACACTCTTTCAAATGCAGAAGACTAACGCGCTGAATTGACTTTTTCCAGAAAAGGTCAGAAGAGTGAAAAAGCAGAGCACAAAAACCAGGCAGATTTTTGTTGGGGTACATGCTTAAAAATTTCCAGAGGGGTCCCTGAAGTCTGAGCACGCCTTGCGTATGGCAGCTTCCTTCCTCATAACCTTGTCACGGGCGGCTTTCTCACACTGGCTCCCGGCAGTCTCAGGCCCCGGCATCGACGGGAGAGGAATCCTGAGAGGCCCCCGAGCAACTCGCATGGGGACTGGCCTTTCCTGAGGCCACCAGAGCGGGTCCGTGAGGTACCCGTCGTAAGTTGAGAGCACCTGCCGCAACTCGAGAAAATCCAGGAGGTTCTCCCCTCCAGGCGAGGTGAGGCCCATTTCCGCTGAGGCGTCTCGAGGCTAATCACACCTAAACTCTGGAACTTCCAAAGGGTCCTTCACACCCTTGCTGCAACTCAAGAAGTTCCGCGACATACCCGTCTCCACTCGAGAGGAAGCACGAGAGTCCCGCCCTCATCCAGAGGAGCCCCGTTTCCGCCTCCTAGCTCGAGAGGAGGGATCCTTCCCCTGCGTGGTCGGGAAAGAATTCCCGGCGTTTCCGTCGCATCTCAAGAGGAGGTGCTCTCCACAGGAAAGGCGAGAGGAACTCCAAGGTCGTGCCACCATTCCCAGAGTCCCCCAGATGTCTCAGTCCATTCCAGGGAAACCTGTTTTCCCTGCACTGCCTCGACTTTCAAGCCGAGGATCGACTCACACCACGGTGGCACGTGGGACAGCCCTGTGGGAAAGCCTCCTGGGCAAGCCTCGAGGGAAAGCCACAGATCCCTTGATCCACGCGAAGGGAAGCGTGACACCGCTGCTACAGCTCGAGAGGAAATCGCACGTGCATGCCCCAATTCAAGACGAGGACTACCTCCACTGGGGAGACTCCAGAAATACCCTAAGATCCATATCAGCACCGGAGAGGAATCCTCAGGTTCCGGCACCGACTCCACACAAGGTCTTAGGCACCGGCATCGACCGGAGAGGAATCCCAAGAGGCCCCCGAGAAACTGGCACGGGGAATGGCCTTCCCTGAGGCCACCAGAGCGGGTCCCTGAGGTCCCCGTCGTAAGTCGAGAGCACCTGCCGCAACTCGAGAAAATCCAGGAGGTTCTCCCCTCCAGGGAGATGAGGCCCATTTCCGCTGAGGCATCTCGAGGCTAATCACACCTAACCTCTGGAACTTCCAAAGGATCCTTCACACCCTTGCTGCAACTCAAGAAGTCCCCCGACATACCCGTCTCCACTCGAGAGGAAGCACGAGAGTCCCGCCCACATCCAGAGGTGCCCCGTTTCCGCCTCCTAGTTCGAAGGAGTCATCCTTTCCCTGCGTGGTCGGGAAAGAAATCCCGGCGTTCCCGTCGCATCTCAAGAGGAGGCGCTCTCCACAGGAAAGGCGAGAGGAACTCCAGGGTCGTGCCACCATTGCCAGAGTCCCCCAGATGTCTCCGTCCATTCCAGGGAATCCTGTTTTCCCTGCACTGCGTCGACTTTCCAGTCGAGGATCGACTCACACCACGGTGGAACGTGGGACAGCACTGTGGATAAGACTCGAGGGAAAGCCACTAATCCCTTGATCCACTCGATGGGAAGCATGACACTGCTGCTACAGCCCGGGAGGAAAGCGTTCGTGAATGCCCCCTCTCGAGATGAGGTCTGACTCCCTGGGGATGCTCTAGAAGTACCCCAAGATCCATGTCAGCACTGGAGAGGAATCCTCAGGTTCTGGCACCGACTCCACACAAGATCTTAGGCCCCGGCATCGACGGGTGAGGAATCCCGAGAGGCCCACGAGCAACTCGCATGGGGACTGGCCTTTCCTGAGGCGACCAGAGCGGGTCCCTGAGTTCCCCGTCGTAAGTGGAGAGCACCTGCCCCATCTCGAGATAATCCAGGAGGTTCTCCCCTCCAGGCGAGATGAGGCCTATTTCCGCTGAGGCGTCTCGAGGCTAATCACACCTAAACTCTGGAACTTCCAAAGGGTTATTCACACCCTTGCTGCAACTCAAGAAGTTCCCCGATATACCCGTCTCCACTCGAGAGGAAGCACGAGAGTCCCGCCCACATCCAGAGGAGCACCGTTTCCGCCTGCCTAGCTCGAGAGGTAGGGATCCTTTCCCTGCGTAGTCGGGAAAGAATTCCCGGAGTTCCCGTCGCATCTCAAGAGGAGGCGCTCTCCACAGGAAAGTCGAGAGCAACTCCAGGGTCGTGCCACATTCACAGAGTCCCCCAGATGTCTCAGTTCATTCCAGGGAAACCTGTTTTCCCTGCACTGTCTCGACTTTCAAGCCGAGGATCGACTCACACCACGGTGGCACGTGGGACAGCCCTGTAGGAAAGACTCGTGGGAAAGCCTCATGGAAAACCTCGAGGGAAAGCCACAGATCCCTTGATCCACGGGAACGGAAGCGTTACACTGCTGCAACAGCTCGGAAGGAAAGCGCACGTGCATGCCCCCACTCGAGACGAGGACTGACTCCCCTGGGGAAACTCCAGAAGTTCCCCAAGATCCATGTCAGCTCTGGAGAGGAATCCTCTGGTTCCGGCACTGACTGCACACAAGGTCTTAGGCCCGGCATCGAAGGGAGAGGAATCCCGAGAGGCCCCCAAGCAACTCGCTTGGGAACTGGCCTTTCCTGATGCCACCAGAGCGGGTCCCTGAGGTCCCCGTCGTAAGTCGAGAGCACCTGCCGCAGCTGGAGAAAATCCAGGAGGTTCTCCCCTCCAGGCGAGATGAGGCCCATTTCCGCTGAGGCATCTTGAGGCTAATCATATCTGACATCTGGAACTTCCAATCGGTCCTTCAGACCCTGGCTGCAACTCAAGAAGTTCCCCGACATACCCGTCTCCACTCGAGAGGAAGCACGAGAGTCCCGCCCAATCCAGAGGAGCCCCGTTTGCCCCTCCTAGCTCGAGCGGAGGGATCCTTTCCCTGCGTGTTCGGGAAAGAATTCCCGGCGTTCCCGTCGCATCTAAAGAGGAGCCGCTCTCCACAGGAAAGGCGAGAGGAACTCCAGGGTCGTTCCACCATTCCCAGAGTCCCCCAGATGTCTCAGTCAATTCCAGGGAAACCTTTTTTCCCTGCACTGCCTCCACTTTCAAGCCGAGGACCGACTCACACCACGGTGGCACGTGGGACAGCCCTGTGGGAAAGCCTCATGGGAAAGCCTCGAGGGAAAGCCACAGATCCCTTGATACACGCGAAGGGAAGGGCGACACTGCTGCTACAGCTCGGGAGGAAAGCGCTCGTGCATGCCCCCACTCGAGACGAGGACTGACTCCCCTGGGAAGACTCCAGAAGTACCCCAAGATCCATGTCAGCACTGGAGAGGAATCCTCAGGTTCCGGCACCGACTCCACCCAAGGTCTTAGGCCCCAGAATCGACAGGAGAGGAATCCCGAGAGGCCCCCAAGCAACTCGCATGGAACTGGCCTTTCTAGAGGCCACCAGAACGGGTCCCTGAGGTCCCCGTCGTAAGTCGAGAGCACCTGCCGCAACTCGAGAAAATCCAGGAGGTTCTCCCCTCCTGGGGAGATGAGGCCCATTTCTGCTGAGGCGTCTCGAGGCTAATCACAACTGTCCTCTGGAACTTCAAAGGGTCCTTCACACCCTTGCTGCAACTCAAGAAGTTCCCCGACTTACCCGTCTCCACTCGAGAGGAAGCACGAGAGTCACGCCCATATCCAGAGTAAACCCGTCTCTGCCTCCTAGCTCGAGAGGAGGGATCCTTTCCCTGCGTGGTCGGGAAAGAATTCCCGGTGTTCCCGTCGCAACTCAAAAGGAGTCGCTCTCCACAGGAAAGGCAAGAGGAACTCCAGAGTCGTGTCACCATTCCCAAAGTCCCCCAGATGTCAAGTCCATTCCAGGGAAAACTGTTTTCCCTGCACAGCCTCGACTTTCAAGCCGAGGATCGACTCACACCACGTTGGCTCGTGGGACAGCCCTGTGGGAAAGCCTCGTGGAAAAGCCTCTTGGGAAAGCCTCGAGGGAAAGCCACAGATCCCTTTATCCACACGAAGGGAAGCGTGACACTGCTCCGACAGCTCGGGAGGAAAGCGCACGTGCATGCCCCCACTCGAGACGAGGACTGATTCCCCTAGGGAGACTCCAGAAGTACCCCAAGATCCATGGCAGCAGTGAAGAGGAATCCTCAGGTTCCGGCACCGACTCCACAAAAGGTCTTAGGCCCCGGCATGGACGGGAGAGGAATGCCGAGAGTCCCCCGAGCAACTCGGATGGGAACTGGCCTTTCCTGAGGCCACCAGAGCGGGTCCCTGAGATCCCCGTCGTAAGTCGAGAGCACCAGCCGCAACTCGAGAAGATCCAGGAGGTTCTCCCCTCCAGGCGAGATGAGGCCCATTTCCGCTGAGGCGTCTCGAGGCTAATCACACCTAACCTCTGGAACTTCCAAAGGGTCCTTCACACCCTTGCTGCAACTTAAGAAGTTCCCCGACTTCACCGTCTCCACTCAAGAGGAAGCACGAGAGTCCCGCCCACATCCAGAGGAGCCCCGTTTCCGCCTCCTAGCTCGAGAGGAGGGATCCTTTCCTTGCGTGGTGGGGAACGAATTCCCCGCTTTCTCGTCGCATCTTAGGAGATGGCGCTCTCCACAGGAAAGGCGAGAGGAACTCCAGGGTCGTGCCACCATTCCCAGAGTCCCCCAGATGTCTCAGTCCTTTTAGGGAAACCTGTTTTCCCTGCACTGCCTCGACTTTCAAGCCGAGGATCGACTCACATCACGGTGGCACGTGGGACAGCCCTGTGGGAAAGCCTCTTGGGAAAGCCTCGTGGGAAAGCCTCGAGGGAAAGCCACAGATCATTTGATCCACGCGAAGGGAAGCGTGACACTGCTGCAACAGCTCGGGAGGAAAGCACACGTGCATGCCCCCACTCGAGACGAGGACTGACTCCCCTGGGGAGACTCCAGAAGTACCCCAAGGTCCATGTCAGCACTGGAGAGGAATCCTCAGGTTCCGGCACTGACTCCACACAAGGTCTTAGGCCCCAGCATCGACGGCAGAGGAAATCCCGAGAGGCCCCCGAGCAACTCGCATGGGAACTGGCCTTTCCTGAGGCCACCAGACTGGGTCCCTGAGGTCCCTGTAGTAAGTCGAGAGCACGTGCCACAACTCGAGAAAATCCAGGAGGTTCTCCCCTCCAGGCGAAATGAGGCCCATTTCCGCTGAGGCGTCTCGAGGTTAATCACACCTAACCTCTCAAACAGATAAAGGGTCCTTCACACCCTTGCTGCAACTCAAGAAGTTCCACGACATACCCGTCTCCACTCGAGAGGAAGCACGCGGGTCCCGCCCACATATACAGGAGCCCGGTTTCCGCCCCCTAGCTCGAGCGGAGTGATCCTTTCCCTGCGAGGTCGGGAATGAATTCCCGGGGTTCCCGTCGCATTTCAAGAGGAGGCGCTCTCCACAGGAAAGGCGAGAGGAACTCCAGGGTCGTGCCACATTCCCAGAGTCCCCCAGATGTCTCAGTCCATTCCAGGGAAACCTGATTTCCCTGCACTGGGTCGACTTTCAAGCCGAGGATCGACTCACAACAACGGTGGCACGTGGGACAGCCCTGTGGGAAAGCCTCGTGGGAAAGCCTCGTGGGAAAGCCTCGAGGGAAAGCAACAGATCCCTTGATCCACGCGAAGGGAAAGCGCGACACTGCTGTTACAGCTCGGAAGGAAAGTGCACGTGCATGCCCCCACTCGAGACGAAGACTGACTCTCCTGGGGAGACTCCAGAAGTACCCCAAGATCCATGTCAGCACTGGAGAGGAATCCTCAGGTTCCGGCTCTGACTCCACACAAGGTCTTAGGCCCCAGCATCGAAGGGCGAGGAAACCCGAGAGGCCCCCGAGCAACTCGCATGGGGACTGGCATTTCCTGAGGCCAACAGAGCAGATCCCTGAGGTCCCCGTCGTAAGTCGAGAGCACCTGCCGCAACTCGAGAAAATCCAGGAGGTTCTCCCCTCCAGGCGAGATGAGGCCCATTTGCGCTGAGGCTTCTCGAGGGTAATCACATGTAACCTCTGGAACTTCCAAAGGGTCCTTCACACCCTTGCTGCAACTCGAGAAGTTCCCCGACATACCTGTCTCGACTCGAGAGGAAGCACGAGAGTTCTGTCCACATCCAGAGGAGCCCCGTTTCCGCCTCCTAGCTCGAGAGGGGGATCCTTTCCTGGGTGGTCGAGAAAAATTCCGGCGTTCCCGTCGCTACTCAAGAGGAGGCGCTCTCCACAGGAAACACAGAGTAACTCCAGGTTCGTGCCACCATTCCCAGAGTCCCCCAGATGTCTCAGTCCATTCCAGGGAATCCTGTTTTCCCTGCACTGCCTCGACTTTCAAGCCGAGGATCGACTCACACCACGGTGACACGTGGGACAGCCCTTTGGTAGAGCGTCGTGGGAAAGCCTCGAGGGAAAGCCACAGATCCCTTGATACACGCGAAGGAAGCGCGACACTGCTGCTACAGCTCGGAGGAAAGCGTTCGTGCATGCCCCATTCGAGACGAGGACTGACTCCCCTGGGGAGACTCCAGAAATACCCCAAGATCCATGTCAGAACTGGAGAGGAATCCTCAGGTTCCGGCACCGACTCCACACAAGGTCTTAAGCCCCGGCATCGAAGGAAGAGGAATCCCGAGAGGCCCCGAGCAACTCGAATGGGGACTGGCCTTTCCTGAGGCCACCAGAACGGGTCTCTGAAGTCCCCATCGTAAGTCGAGAGCACCTGCTTCAACTCGAGAAAATCCGGGAGGTTCTCCCCTGCAGGCGAGATGAGGCCCATTTCCGCTGAGTCGTCTCCAGGAAAATCACACCTAACCTCTGGAACTTCCAAAGGATCCTTCACACCCTTGCTGCAACTCAAGAAGTTCCCCGACATACCCGTCTCCACTCGAGAGGAAGCACGAGAGTCCCGCCCACATCCAGAGGAGCCCCGTTTCCTCCTCCTAGCTCGAGAGAGGGATCCTTTCAGTGCGTGGTCGGGATAGAATTCCGGCATTCCGTCGCAACTCAAGAGCAGTCGTTCTCCACAGGAAAGGCGAGAGGAACTCCAGGGTCGTGCCACCATTCCCAGCGTCCCGCAGATGTCTCAGTCCATTCCAGGGAAACCTGTTTTCCCTGCACTGCCTCGACTTTCAAGCCGAGGATCGACTCCCACCACGGTGGCATGTGGACAGACCTCGGGGAAAGCCTCGTGAGAAAGCCTCGTGGGAAAGCCTCGAGGGAAACCACAGATCCCTTTATCCACGCGAAGGGAAGGGCGACATAGTTGCTACAGCTCGGGAGGAAAGCGCACGTGCATGCCCCACTCGAGACGAGGACTGATTCCCCTAGGGAGACTCCAGAAGTACCCCAAGATCCATGGCAGCAGTGAAGAGGAATCCTCAGGTTCCGGCACCAACTCCACAAAAGGTCTTAGGCCCCGGCATGGACGGGAGAGGAATGC
>NW_017219157.1:0-11539 GCF_001704415.2 Capra hircus | reverse complement strand
GAGTGTGGGAGCCCTCCCTGGGCAAAAGGGCCTCATCACCACTGACACGACCTCCAAGCAAGCGCATTCCAGCTGTGTGACATTCAGGAAGCAGGAGACTGGGAAAACTATCTTCCTTAGAGGAAGGAAAGTCATCCACAGAGAGTGTGTTTTCAGGCCTCTCTTTGCAGCAAGTGTTTTGCTTCTCAGACATCAGAGCTGCAGGCTTGCTCTGAGGGCCTCAATTGCAGAGTCAGGGCTGTGTGTCTCACTGCACTTTCCAAGCATTGCAGACACATTCCTAGGTTGGAGCAGTGCTTCCCATGAGAAAGAAGCCTCGGGAGTGTGTCTGAGCGGGCTGAGTGCCATGCTAGGGTCACCTAGTCGAGGGCACCTTGCACATCCAATGGGCCCCAGGCGAGTAGCTATGGACCGGCCCTTCGGTTGAGATATCCCAAAGCAGGGAACAAAGCCAGCTCTGTCAGAAGGAGGAAAACAGCAATGGGATGGATTTTCAAGCAGTTGCTAAGTCACACCACGTTAGGGCTCCCCGGGAAAGAAATGCAAATTTTGGCCTCTAGGCCCAGTATCCAGATGTGTGCACAGGATATTTTCCCCACAGGATCCAAGAATGTTCCAGACAGACCTAAGCTCACTAGCTCTCTCCTGCAGAGGAAATGAAATATTGTTGCTGAACCACGAAAAGATGCTGGGATTCTTGGCTTATGGAGGAGAAGAATTCAATCCAGGGCCCAAGACGAGGCTTGATTGCTCAGAGCTTTTGTGCAATAGAGTTTTATTAAAGGATAAAGGAGATAGAGAAAGCTTCTGACAGAGACATCACAAGGGGCAGAAAACGTACCCCCTTGCTAGTGTTAGTAATGGAGTTATATACTCTCCAATAAGTTATGACGAACAAAAGAATGTCTGGAGGTTGTAAAGACTCACTAGACCTACTCCCATAATTTACATTTTAAGATAACAGGATTAGCCAGAAGGTTTTTTCCAGAGACCGTCCTCAAGAAGGATGCATGATTGTTATATAATCCTAAGGAATGTAGAGGGAAAAACAGTTTGTCCTTTCTTCCTCCTTGAGAATTCTAGACCCCTCTCTCCTTGGGGACCCTTGAACTTCTTAGAAACCTGCCTTGGCAATGACTCTCTCAGAAACATGATTGAACAGCCGTTTGGAGCTTCCTTTGACTTTCCCTGGGAGGGAGGGAGCCCTCCCTGAGCACAGGGCCTCAGGGGCCATGGCCAATGAAAAAGAATCTCCCAGCAAGTGCTTTTCAGCCCTGTGTGACTCTCAGCCCACAGGAGGCTGAGAAAACTCTCTTCCTTGGAGGAAGGAAAGGCAGCCCAAGAGTGTGTTTTCAGGCCTGTATCTTGCAGCAAGTGTTTGGCTTGTTAGACAGAAGACCTGCAGGCCTGTTCCAACAGACTCAATTCCAGAATCAGGGCCTTGTGTCTCCCTGCAGTTTCCTGGCCTTGCAAACACATTCCTAGTGAGAGCAGTCCTGCCCATGGGGACTGCTGCGGGAGTGTGTCTGAGGGGGCCAGGTGTCATGCTGGGGTCACCTGGTCGAGGGCACCTTGCACCTCCAATGGACCCCAGGCAAGGAGTTGCAGGCCACCACCTTGCTTCTGAAATCCCAAAATGGGGAGCAAAGCTCGCTCTGTCAGAGGGAAGAAAACAGCAACAGGATGGATTTTCAAGCAGTTGCTAGGCTGTACTGCGTTAGGGCTCCAAGGAAGGAAAATGCGAATTTTAGCCCCTACGACTGGTATCCAGGTGGGCTCCCAGGATGATTTCCCCGCAGGATCCAAGAACGTTCCAGACAGACCTGGGCTCACTAGCTCCCTCCTGCAGAGGAAATATGATAGAACAGCTGTTTGGAGGTTGCTTTGACTTCCCCTGGGAGGGTAGGATCCCTCCCTGGGTGCAGGGCCTCAGGGGCCATTGCCGCTGAGAAATGCCCTCTAAGCCAGACCTTTCCAGCCTTGTATGACTCAGCACGGAGGAGACTGGAAAAGCTCTCTTCCTTGGAGGAAGGAAAGGCAGCCCCAGAGAGTGTGTTTTCACACCTGTATCTTGCAGCAAGTGTTTGGCGTCTCAGACGTCAGACCTCCAGGCCTGCTCCAACGGCCTCAGTTCCAGAGTCAGGGCCGTGTGTCTCCCTGCATTTTCTGAGCCTTGGGAACACATTCCTAGGTCAGAACAGTCCTGCCCATGGGGAAGGAGGCTGCGGGAGTGTGTCTGAGGGGGTCGGGTGCCATGCTGGGTCCAATAGACCCGGTACCTCCAATAGACCCCAGGACAACAGCGGTGGGGCTCCCCCTGGCTTCCGAAATGCCAAAGCGAGAAGCAAAGCTAGCTCTATCAGAAGGAAGAAAAGAGCAATCGGATGGATGTTCAGGCTGTTGCTGGGCCGCACCACTTCAGGGTCCCCCCGAGAGGAACAGGCGCCCTGTGGCCCCTAGGTCCGATATGCAGGTTAACACACAGGGTGTGTCCCCATAGGAGCCAAGAATTTTCCTGACAGACCTAGGCTCACTAGAGCTCTCCTACAGGGCAAAAGGGGTAGAACAGACTGTGGATGTGACTCTGCCTTTCCCAGCGAGCATGGGGCCCTCCCTACGGCCCCGGGCTCCAGGGAAAATTGTCCCTGAAAAATGACCTCCAAGAAGCGCTTTTCCAGCAGGCTGGGATGCAGAGTTCACAGGATGCGGGGAAAGTGATCGTCCTTCAGGGAAGAAGAGGCAGCCACCCAGTGTGTGTTTGCAAGCCTGTATTTGGAAGAAACTGGTTAGCTCCTTCAAGGGGAGACCTCCAGGTCTGCTCAGAGGACCGAAATTCCAGAGGCAGCACCATGCATCTCCCCTGTCCTTTCTGAGCCTTGGAAAGACATTCCTAGCTTATAGCGGTATTGCTCATGAAGAAGCAGGATGCAGGAATGTGTCAGACATGACTGGGTGCCTTCCTGGGTTCAGCTCCGTGAGGGGCATTTCCACTCAGAGTAGGTCCCATGCCTCCTTGGGGAGGAAGTGGGGCCCGCTTGCCTCCAAATTGCCAAAGGCTGGAACAAAGCTAGTTCTATCAGAGGTAAGAAAAGAGCAATTGGATGGATGTGGAAGCTGTTGCTGGGCCGCACTGCTTCAGGCCCCCACCCCTCCGCCCCCGAGAGAAACAGGCGCCCTGTGGCCCCTAGGTCCTGGATGCAGTTTCACACATAGAATGTGTCCCCATAGGAGCCAAGAATTTTCCTGACAGACCTAGGCTCACTAGAGCTCTCCTACAGAGCAAAGGGGATGGGACAGATGTGTGGCTGTGGCTCTGCCTTTCCCTGGGAGTGTGGAGCCGCTCCCTATGGCCCCGGGCTCCAGGGGAAATTGCCCCTGAATAATGACCTCCAAGAAGCGCTTTTCCAACTGGCTGAGACGTGGAGTTCTCAGGATGCAGGGAAAGCGAGTGTCCTTCGGGGAAGCAAAGGCAGTCACCTGTTATCATGACTTACTAGAATAGTAGGTACCTTCTCCGGTTGGGCAGAGGCCTTCCCTACCTGATCTGAAAAAGAAAATGAAGTAGCTCGCTGATTTGAGAAATAATTCCCAGACTTGGGTTTCCAACCAGTATAGAATCCGACAATGGCCCTGTCTTTGTAGCCGCGTTAATTAACAGGTATGTGAAGCTCTAAATATCAGTGGAAATTACATACAGCATATAGGCCCCAGTGTTCTGGAATGGTGGAAAGAAACAACCAAACTCTTGAAGAGACACTTTCAAAATGGATCATAGAGACTGACTGTACATGGATGGGCTTGCTTCCGGCAGACTTACTCATATTACGGGTAACCGCACGTTCCCACAGTTGTTGTCCTTATGAAATTTTCTATGGGAGACCCCCTCCCACAGTGAGGCAGGTGTTAGCAGATTTGCCACAAGTAAGGGGGTGGGATTTCACAGCAGATGGAACAATTAGGTAAGGTAATAAATCAGGTAACTAAGTTTGTATAAAAAAGAATCTCATTCCCCCTTGAGGAACAGATTCATGAATTTGTGCTCAGTGATCAGGTGTGGCTCAATGACTGGAAACACAATTCCTTGGCCTGACATCGGAAAGGTCCTTATACTGTTGTTTTAGCCACAATTCTGAAAGAGATGGGAATACCAGACCACCTAACCTGCCTCTTGAGAAATCTGGATGAAGGTCAGGAAGCAACAGTTAGAGCAGGACATGGAACAACAGACTGGTTCCAAAAAGGAAAAGGAGTATGTCAAGGCTGTATATTGTCACCCTGTTTATTTAACTTATATGCAGAGTACATCATGAAACATGCTGGGATGGAAGATACATGAACTGGAATCAAGATTGCCGGTAGAAATATCAATAAACTTAGATATGCAGATGACACCACCATTATGGCAGAACGTGAAGAGGAAAGGGTATGTCGGGGAACTTCTTGAGTTGCAGCAAGGGTGTGAAGGACCCTTTGGAAGTTCCAGAGGTTAGGTGTGGTTAGTCTCGAGATGCCTCAGCAGAAATGGGCCTCATGTCGCCTGGAACGGAGAGGCTCCTGGATATTTCCGAGTTTCAGCAGGTGCTCTCCTTGTGTGGAGTCGGGGCCGGAAGCTGAGGATTCCTCTCCAGTGCTGACATGGATTTTGGGGTACTTCTGGAGTCTCCACAAGGGAGTCAGGCCTCGTCTCGAGTGGGGGCATGAGCGTGCCATTTCCTCCCATGCTGTAGCAGCAGTGTCACGGTTCCCCTTGCGTGGACCAAGGGATCTGTGGCTTTGCCTCGAGTCTTTCCCACGAGGCTTTCCCACAGGGCTGTCCCACGTGTCACGGTGGTGTGAGTCGATCCTCGGCGTGAAAGCCGAGGCAGTGCAGGGAAAACAGGTTCCTGTGGAACGGACTGACACATCTGGGGGAGTCTTGGAATGGTGGCACGACCCTGCAGTTCCTCTCCCCTTTCCTTTGGAGAGCGCCACCTTGAGATGCGATGGGAATGCCGGGAATTCTTTTCCGAACAAGCAGGGAAAGGATCCCTCATCTCGAGGTACGAGCCGGAAACGGAGCTCCTCAGGATGTGGCCGGGACCATCGTGCTTCCTCTTGAGTGGAGACGGGTGTGTCGGGGAACTTCTTGAGTTGCAGCTTGACTGTGAAAGACTCTTTGGAAGTTCCAGAGGTCAAGTGTGATTAGCCTCGAGACACCTCAGTGGAAACTGGCCTCATCTCGCCTGCAGGGGAGAACCTCCTGTATTTTACCGAGTTTCGGCAGGTGCTCTCGACTTACGACGGGGACTTCAGGGACCCGGTCTGTTGGCCTCAGGAAAGGCCAGTCCCCATGCGAGTTGCTTGGGGGCCTCTCAGGATTCCTCTCCCGTCGATGCCGGGGCCTAAGATCTTGTGTGGAGTCGGTGCCGGAACCTGAGGATTCCTCTCCAGTGCTGACAGGGATCTTGGGGTACTTCTGGAGTCTCCCCAGGAAAGTCATTCTGCATCTCGAGTGGGGGCATGCACATGCGATTTCCTCCCGAGCTGTAGCAGCAGTGTCACGCTTCCCTTCGCGTGGATCAAGGGATCTGTGGCTTTCCCTCGAGGGTTTCCCACAGGGCTGTCCCACGTGCCACCGTGGTGTGAGTCGATCCTCGGAAAGTCGAGGCAGTGCAGGGAAAACAGGTTTCCCTGGAATGGACTGAGACATCTGGGGGACTCTGGGAATGGTGGCACGACCCTGGAGTTCCTCTCGCCTTTCCTGTGGAGAGCGCCTCCTCTTGAGATGCGACCGGAACGCCGGGAATTCTTTCCCGACCACGCAGGGAAAGGATCCCTCCTCTCGAGCTAGGAGGCGGAAACGGGTCCTCTGGATGTGGGCGGGAATCTCGTGCTTCCTCTCGAGTGGAGACGGGTATGTCGGGGAACTTCTTGAGTTGCAGCAAGGGTGTGAAGGACCCTTTGGAAGTTCCAGAGGTTAGATGTGATTAGCCTCGAGACGGTCAGCGGAAATGGGCCTCATCTCGCCTGGAGGGGAGAACCTCCTGGATTTTCTCGAGTTGCGGCAGGTGCTCTCGACTTACGACGGGACCTCAGGGACCCGCTCTGGTGGCCTCAGGAAAGGCCAGTCCCCATGCGAGTTGCTCGGGGGCCTCTCGGGATTCCTCTCCCGTCGATGCCGGGGCCTAAGACCTTGTGTGGAGTCGGTGCCGGAACCTGAGGATTCCTCTCCAGTGCTGACATGGATCTTGGGGTACTTCTGGAGTCTCCCCAGGGGAGTCAGTCCTCGTCTCGAGTGGGGGCATGCACGTGCGCTTTCCTCCCGAGCTGTAGCAGCAGTGTCACGCTTCCCTTCGCGTGGATCAAGGGATCTGGGACTTTCCCTCGAGGCTTTCCCACGAGGCTTTCCCACGAGGCTTTCCCACAGGGCTGTCCCACGTGCCACCGTGGTGTGAGTCGATCCTCGGCTTGAAAGTCGAGGCAGTGCAGGGAAAACAGGTTTCCCTGGAATGGACTGAGACATCTGGGGGACTCTGGGAATGGTGGCACGACCCTGGAGTTCCTCTCGCCTTTCCTGTGGAGAGCGCCTCCTCTTGAGATGCGACGGAAACCGGGAATTCTTTCCCGACCACGCAGGGAAAGGATCCCTCCTCTCGAGCTAGGAGGCGGAAACGGGGCTCCTCTGGATGTGGGCGGGACTCTCGTGCTTCCTCTCGAGTGGAGACGGGTATGTCGGGAACTTCTTGAGTTGCAGCAAGGGTGTGAAGGACCCTTTGGAAGTTCCAGAGGTTAGGTGTGATTAGCCTCGAGACGCCTCAGCGGAAATGGGCCTCATCTCGCCTGGAGGGGAGAACCTCCTGGATTTTCTCGAGTTGCGGCAGGTGCTCTCGACTTACGACGGGGACCTCAGGACCCGCTCTGGTGGCCTCAGGAAAGGCCAGTCCCCATGCGAGTTGCTCGGGGCCTCTCGGGATTCCTCTCCCGTCGATGCCGGGGCCTAAGACCTTGTGTGGAGTAGGTGCCGGAACCTGAGGATTCCTCTCCAGTGCTGACATGGATCTTGGGGTACGTCTGGAGTCTCCCCAGGGGAGTCAGTCCTCGTCTCGAGTGGGGCATGCACGTGCGCTTTCCTCCCGAGCTGTAGCAGCAGTGTCACGCTTCCCTTCGCGTGGATCAAGGGATCTGTGGCTTTCCCTCGAGGCTTTCCCACGAGGCTTTCCCTCGAGGCTTTCCCACAGGGCTGTCCCACGTGCCACCGTGGTGTGAGTCGATCCTCGGCTTGAAAGTCGAGGCAGTGCAGGGAAAACAGGTTTCCCTGGAATGGACTGAGACATCTGGGGGACTCTGGGAATGGTGGCACGACCCTGGAGTTCCTCTCGCCTTTCCTGTGGAGAGCGCCTCCTCTTGAGATGCGACGGGAACGCCGGGAATTCTTTCCCGACCACGCAGGGAAAGGATCCCTCCTCTCGAGCTATGAGGCGGAAACGGGGCTCCTCTGGATGTGGGCGGGACTCTCGTGCTTCCTCTCGAGTGGAGACGGGTATGTCGGGGAACTTCTTGAGTTGCAGCAAGGGTGTGAAGGACCCTTTGGAAGTTCCAGAGGTTAGTGTGATTAGCCTCGAGACGCCTCAGCGGAAATGGGCCTCATCTCGCCTGGAAGGGAGAACCTCCTGGATTTTCTCGAGTTGCGGCAGGTGCTCTCGACTTACGACGGGGACCTCAGGGACCCGCTCTGGTGGCCTCAGGAAAGGCCAGTCCCCATGCGAGTTGCTCGGGGCCTCTCGGGATTCCTCTCCCGTCGATGCCGGGCCTAAGATCTTGTGTGGAGTCGTGCCGGAACCTGAGGATTCCTCTCCAGTGCTGACATGGATCTTGGGGTACTTCTGGAGTCTCCCCAGGGGAGTCAGTCCTCGTCTCGAGTGGGGGCATGCACGTGCGCTTTCCTCCCGAGCTGTAGCAGCAGTGTCACGCTTCCCTTCGCGTGGATCAAGGGATCTGTGGCTTTCCCTCGAGGCTTTCCCACGAGGCTTTCCCACGAGGCTTTCCCACAGGGCTGTCCCACGTGCCACCGTGGTGTGAGTCGATCCTCGGCTTGAAAGTCGAGGCAGTGCAGGGAAAACAGGTTTCCCTGGAATGGACTGAGACATCTGGGGGACTCTGGGAATGGTGGCACGACCCTGGAGTTCCTCTCGCCTTTCCTGTGGAGAGCGCCTCCTCTTGAGATGCGACGGGAACGCCGGGAATTCTTTCCCGACCACGCAGGGAAAGGATCCCTCCTCTCGAGCTAGGAGGCGGAAACGGGGCTCCTCTGGATGTGGGCGGACTCTCGTGCTTCCTCTCGAGTGGAGACGGGTATGTCGGGGAACTTCTTGAGTTGCAGCAAGGGTGTGAAGGACCCTTTGGAAGTTCCAGAGGTTAGGTGTGATTAGCCTCGAGACGCCTCAGCGGAAATGGGCCTCATCTCGCCTGGAGGGGAGAACCTCCTGGATTTTCTCGAGTTGCGGCAGGTGCTCTCGACTTACGACGGGGACCTCAGGGACCGGCTCTGGTGGCCTCAGGAAAGGCCAGTCCCCATGCGAGTTGCTCGGGGGCCTCTCGGGATTCCTCTCCCGTCGATGCCGGGGCCTAAGACCTTGTGTGGAGTCGGTGCCGGAACCTGAGGATTCCTCTCCAGTGCTGACATGGATCTTGGGGTACTTCTGGAGTCTCCCCAGGGAGTCAGTCCTCGTCTCGAGTGGGGGCATGCACGTGCGCTTTCCTTCCGAGCTGTAGCAGCAGTGTCACGCTTCCCTTCGCGTGGATCAAGGGATCTGTGGCTTCCCCTCGAGGCTTTCCCACGAGGCTTTCCCACAGGGCTGTCCCACGTGCCACCGTGGTGTGAGTCGATCCTCGGCTTGAAAGTCGAGGCAGTGCAGGGAAAACAGGTTTCCCTGGAATGGACTGAGACATCTGGGGGACTCTGGGAATGGTGGCACGACCCTGGAGTTCCTCTCGCCTTTCCTGTGGAGAGCGCCTCCTCTTGAGATGCGACGGGAACGCCGGGAATTCTTTCCCGACCACGCAGGGAAAGGATCCCTCCTCTCGAGCTAGGAGGCGGAAACGGGGCTCCTCTGGATGTGGGCGGACTCTCGTGCTTCCTCTCGAGTGGAGACGGGTATGTCGGGGAACTTCTTGAGTTGCAGCAAGGGTGTGAAGGACCCTTTGGAAGTTCCAGAGGTTAGGTGTGATTAGCCTCGAGACGCCTCAGCAGAAATGGGCCTCATCTCGCCTGGAGGGGAGAACCTCCTGGATTTTCTCGAGTTGCGGCAGGTGCTCTCGACTTACGACGGGGACCTCAGGGACCCGCTCTGGTGGCCTCAGGAAAGGCCAGTCCCCATGCGAGTTGCTCGGGGCCTCTCGGGATTCCTCTCCCGTCGATGCCGGGTCCTAAGACCTTGTGTGGAGTCAGTGCCGGAACCTGAGGATTCCTCTCCAGTGCTGACATGGATCTTGGGGTACTTCTGGAGTCTCCCCAGGGGAGTCAGTCCTCGTCTCGAGTGGGGGCATGCACGTGCGCTTTCCTCCCGAGCTGTAGCAGCAGTGTCACGCTTCCCTTCGCGTGGATCAAGGGATCTGTGGCTTTCCCTCGAGGCTTTCCCAGGCTTTCCCACGAGGCTTTCCCACAGGGCTGTCCCACGTGCCACCGTGGTGTGAGTCGATCCTCGGCTTGAAAGTCGAGGCAGTGCAGGGAAAACAGGTTTCCCTGGAATGGACTGAGACATCTGGGGACTCTGGAATGGTGGCACGACCCTGGAGTTCCTCTCGCCTTTCCTGTGGAGAGCGCCTCCTCTTGAGATGCGACGGAAACGCCGGGAATTCTTTCCCGAACACGCAGGGAAAGGATCCCTCCTCTCGAGCTAGGAGGCGGAAACGGGGCTCCTCTGGATGTGGCGGGACTCTCGAGCTTCCTCTCGAGTGGAGACGGGTATGTCGGGGAACTTCTTGAGTTGCAGCAAGGGTGTGAAGGACCCTTTGGAAGTTCCAGAGGTTAGGTGTGATTAGCCTCGAGACGCCTCAGCGGAAATGGGCCTCATCTCGCCTGGAGGGGAGAACCTCCTGGATTTTCTCGAGTTGCGGCAGGTGCTCTCGACTTACGACGGGGACCTCAGAGTCCCGCTCTGGTGGCCTCAGGAAAGGCCAGTCCCCATGCGAGTTGCTCGCGGGCCTCTCGGGATTCCACTCCCATCGATGCTGGGTCCTAAGACCTTGTGTGGAGTCAGTGCCGGAACCTGAGGATTCCTCTCCAGTGCCGACATGGATCTTGGGGTACTTCTGGAGTCTCCCCAGGGAAATCAGTCCTCGTCTCGAGTGAGGGCTTGCACGGGCGCTTTCCTCCGAGCTGTAGCACAGTGTCACGCTTCCCTTAGCGTGGATCAAGGGATCTGTGACTTTCGCTCGAGGCTTTCCCATGAGGCTTTCGCACGAGGCTTTCCCACAGGGCTGTCCCAAGTGCCACCGTGGTGTGAGTCGATCCTCGGCTTGAAAGTCGAGGCAGTGCAGGGAAAACAGGTTTCCCTGGAATAGACTGAGACATCTGGGGGACTGTGGGAATGGTGGCACGACCCTGGAGTTACTCTCGCCTTTCCTGTGGAGAGAGCCTCCTCTTGAGATGCGACGGGAACGCCGGGAATTCTTTCCCGAACACGCAGGGAAAGTATCCCTCCTCTCGAGCTATGAGATAGAAACGGGTCTCCTCTGGATGTGGGCGGGACTCTCGTGATTCCTCTCGAGTGGAGACGGGTATGTCGGGGAACTTCTTGAGTTGCAGCAAGGGTGTGAAGGACCCTTTGGAAGTTCGAGAGGTTAGGTGTGATTAGCCTCGAGGAGCCTCATCGGAAAAGGGCCTCATCTCGCCTGGAGGGGAGAACCTCCTTGATTTTCTCGAGTTGCGGCAGGTGCTCTCGACTTACGACTGGGACCTCAGGGACCCGCTCTGGTGGCCTCAGGAAAGGCCAGTCCCCATGCAGTTGCTCGGGGGCCTCTCGGGATTCCTCTCCCGTCGATGCCGGGCCCTGGGACCTTGTGTGAAGTCTGTGTCGGATCCTGAGGATTCCTCTCCAGTGCTGACATGGATCTTGGGTTCTTCTGGAGTCTCCCAGGGAGTCATTCCTCGTCGCGGTGTGGAGATATGCACGTGGGTTTTCACCCGAGCTGTAGCAGCAGTGTCAACCTTCCCTTCGCGTGATCATGGGTTCTGTGGCTTTCTCTCGAGGCTTTCTCAGGAGACTTTCCCACGAGGCTTTCCCACAGGGCTGTCCCACATGCCACCGTGGTGTGAGTCGATCCTCAGCTTGAAAGTCGAGGCAGTGTAGGGGAAAAATGGTTTCTGTGGAATGGAATGAGACATTGGGGAGTGTGGGAACGGTGGCACAAACCTGGAGTTCCTCTCCCGTTTCAAGTGGAGAGCGCCTCCTCTTGAGATGCCGACGGAAAACGCCGGGAAAACTTTCCAGACCCACGCAAGGAAAGGATCCCTCCTCTAGAGCTATGAGGTGGAAACGGGGCTCCTCTGTATGTGGCG
>NW_017219156.1:0-11539 GCF_001704415.2 Capra hircus | reverse complement strand
AATGCCGGGAATTCTTTCCCGACCAAGCAGGGAAAGGATCCGTCCTCTCGAGCTACGAGCCGGAAACGGAGTTCCTCTGCATGTGGCCGGGACCCTCGTGCTTCCTCTTGAGTGGAGACGGGTATGTTGGGAACTTCTTGAGTTGCAGCAATGGTGTGAAAGACCTTTGGAAGTTCCAGAGGTTAGTGTGATTAGCCTGAGACCCTCAGGGAAAGGGCTCATCTCGCCTGAGGGAGAACCTCCTGGATTTTTCTCGAGTTGGGCAGGTGCTCTGACTTACGACGGGGACCTCATGTACCGCTCTGGTGACCTCAGGAAAGGCCAGTCCATGCGGTTGCTCGGGGCCTTCGGGATTCCTCTCCCGTCGATGCCAGGGCCTAAGACCTTGTGTGGAGTCGGGCGGAACCTGAGGATTCCTCTCAGTGGCTGACATGCATCTTGGGTACTTCTGGAGTCTCCCCAGGGGAGTCAGTCCTCGTCTCGAGTGGGGGCATGCACGTGCGCTTTCCTCCCGAGCTGTAGCAGCAGTGTCACGCTTCCCGTCGCGTGGATCAAGGGATCTGTGGCTTTCCCTCGAGGCTGTCCCACTAAGGCTTTCTCACAGGGCTCTCCACGTGCCACCGTGGTGTGAGTCGATCCTCGCTGAAAGTCGAAGCAGTGCAGGGAAAACAGGATCCTCTGGAATGGAAGAGATATCTGCGGGCTCTTGGAATGGTGGCACGACCCATGAGTTCCTCTCGCCTTTCCTGTGCAGCGGGCCTCCTCTTGAGATACGTCGGAAACGTCGGGAATTCTTTACCGAGGAAGCAGGGAAGGATCCCTCATCTCGAGCTTGGAGCGGAAACGGAGCTCCTCTGGAGGAGGCCGGACCATCCTGCTTCCTCTGGAGTGGAGACGGGTATATCGGGAACATCCTGAGTTGTAGCAAGGGTGTGTAGGACCCTTTGGAAGTTCCAGAGTTTAGGTGTGATTACTCTCGAGACGCCGCAGAGAAAATGGGCCTCATCTCGACTGGAGCAGAGAACCTCCTGGATTTTCTCGAGTTGCGGCAGGTGCTCTCAACATACGACCGTGACCTCAGGGACAGTGTAGCAGATGTGTCACGTTTTCCCTTCGCGGGGATCAAGGGATCTGTGGCTTTCCCACGAGGCTTTCCCACAGGGCTGTGCCACGTGCCACCATGGTGTGAGTGGATCCTCGGCGTGAAAGTCGAGGCATTGCGGGGAAAACAGGTTACTCTGAAATGGACTGAGATATCTGAGGGACTCTTGGAATGGTGGCACGACCCTGGAGTTCCTCTCGCCTTTCCTATTGAGAGCCCTGCTCTTGAGAGGCCACGGAATGCTGAAAAGTCTTTCCTGACTAAGCAGGATAGGATCCCTCATCTCGAGCTACCAGGCGGAAACGGGGTTCCCACTGGATGTGGCGGGAAACCTCGTGCTTCCTCTTCGAGTGGAGACGGGTATGTCGGGGAACTTCTTGAGTTGCAGCAAGGACCCTTTTGAATTTCCAGAGTTTAGGTGTGATGAGCCTCCAGACGCCTCAGAGGAAATGGGCCTCATCTCGCCTGGAGCGGAGAACCTCCTGGATTTTCTAGAGTTGGGCAGGGTCTCTCGAGTTACAACGGGACCTCAGGGACCCGCTCTGGTGTCCTCAGGAAAGGCCAGTGCCCATGGGAGTTGCAAGGGGGCCTTTCAGGATTCCTCTCCCGTCGATGTCGGGGCCTAAGACCTTGTGTGGAGTCGGGGCAGTACCTGAGGATTCCTCTCCAGTGCTTGATATGGATCTTGGGTACTTCTGGAGTCTCTCCTGGGGAGTCAGTACTCATCTCGTGTGGGGGCATGCACGTAAGCTTTCCTCACGAACTGTAGCAGCAGTGTCACACTTCCCGTCGCGGGGAATCAAGGAATCTGTGGCTTTCCCTCGAGGCTTTCCGACGAGGCTTTCCACAGGGCTGTCCCACGTGGGACATGCCATGGTGGAGTGAGTGGATCCTCGACGTGAAAGTAGAGGCAGTGCAGGGAAAACAAGTTCCTCTGGAATGGACTGAGACATCTGGGGGTCTCTTGAATTGTGGCACGACCACTGGGGTTTCTCTCGCCTTTCCTGTTGAGAGCGCCTCTTCTTGAGATGCCACGGGAAAGCCGGGAATTCTTTCCAGACGAAGCAGGAAAAGAATCCCTAATCTCAAGCGACGAAGGTGGAAACCAGGCTCCTCTGGATGTGGGCGGGACCCTCGTGCTTCCTCTCGAGTGGAGACTGGGTATGTCGGGGAACTTCTTGAGTTGCAGTAAGCGTGTGAAGGACCCTTTGGAAGTTCCAGAGGTTAGGTGTGATTAGACTCGAGACGCCTCCAGCGGAAATGGGCCTCATCTCGCCTGGAGGGAGAACCTCCTGGATGTTCTCGAGTTGCTGCAGGTGCTCTCGACTTAAGACAGGGACCTCAGGGACCCCGCTCTGGTGGCCTCAGGAAAGGCCAGTCCCATGTGAGTTGCTCGGGGACTCTTGGGATTCCTCTCCCTTCGATGCCGGGGCCTAAGACCTTGTGTGGAGTCGGTGCTGGAACCTGAGGATTCCTCTCCAGTGCTGACATGGATCTTAGGGTACTTCTGGAGTCTCCCCAGGGGAGTCAGTCCTCCTCTCAGTGGGGGCTTGCACGTGCGCTTTCCTCCCGAGCTGTAGCACCAGTGTCACGCTTCCTTCGCCTGGATCAAGGGATCTGTGCCTTTCCCTTGAGGCTCTCACACGAGGCTTTCCCAGGAGGCTTTCCCACAGGGCTGTCCCACGTGTCACCGTGGTGTGAGTCGATCCTCGGCTTGAAAGTTGAGGCAGTGCAGGGAAAACAGGTTTCCCTGCAATGGACTGAGACATCTGGGGGACTCTGGGAATGGTGGCACCACCCTGGAGTTCCTCTCGCCTTTCCTGTGGAGAGCGCCTCTTTTTGAGATGCGACGAGAACGCCGGGAATTCTTTCCCGACCACGCAGGGAACGGATCCCTGCTCTCGAGCTAAGAGGCGGAAACGGGGCTCCTCTGGATGTGGGCGGGACTCTCGTGCTTCCTCTCGAGTGGAGATGGGTTTATCTGGGAACTTCTTAAGTTGCAGCAGGGGTGTGAAGGACCCTTTGGAAGTTCCAGAGGTTCGGTGTGATTAGCCTCGAGACGCCTCAGTGGAAATGGGCCTCATCTCGCCTGGAGGGGAGAACCTCCTGATTTTTCTCAGTTGGGGCAGGTGCTTTCGACTTACGACAGGGACCTAAGGGACCCGCTATGTTGGCCTCAGGAAAGGCCAGGCCCCATGCAACGTTGCTCGGGGGCCTCTCGGGATTCCTCTCCCGTCGATGCCGGGGCCTAAGACTTGTGTGCCAGAACCAGAGCATTCCTCTCCAGTGCTGACATGGATCTTGGGGTACTTCTGGAGTCTCCCCAGAGGAGTCAGTCCTCGTCTCGTGTGGGGGCATGCACGTGCACTTTCCTCCCGAGCTGGAGCAGCAGTGTCACGCTTCCATTAACGTGGATCAAGGGATCTGTGGCTTTCCCTCGAGGCTTTCCCACGAGGCTTTCCCACAGGGCTGTCCCACGTGTCACCGTAATGTGAGTCGATCCTTGGCTTGAAAGTCGAGGTAGTGCAGGGAAAACAGGTTTCCCTGGAATGGACTGAGACATCTGGGGGACTCTGGGAATGGTGGCACGACTCTGGAGTTTCTCTCGACTTTCCTGTGGAGACCGCCTCCTCTTGAGATGCAACAGGAACGCCGGGAATTCTTTCCCAACCACGCAGGGAAAGAATCCCTCCTCTCGAGCTATGAGGCGGAAACGGGGCTCCTCTGGATGTGGGCGGGACTCTCGTGCTTCTTCTCGAGTGGAGACAGGTATGTCGGGGAACTTCTTGAGTTGCAGCAAGGGTGTGAAGGACCCTTTGGAAGATCCAGAGGTTAGGTGTGATTAACCTCGAGACGCCTCAGCGGAAATGGGCCTCATCTCGCCTGGAGGGGAGAACCTCCTGGATTTTCTCGAGTTGCGGCAGGTGCTCTCGACTTACGACGGGGACCTCAGGGACCCGTTCTGGTGGCCTCAGGAAAGGCCAGTCCCCATGCGAGTTGCTCGGGGGCCCCTCGCGATTCCTCTCCCGTCGAAGCCGGGGCCTAAGGTCTTGTGTGGAGTCGGTGCCGGAACCTGAGGACTCCTCTCCAGTGCTGACATGGATCTTGGGGTACTTCTGGAGTCTCCCCAGGGGAGTCAGTCCTCGTCTTGAGTGGGGGTATGCACGTGCGCTTTACTCCCGAGCTGTAGCAACAGTGTCGTGCTTCCCTTCGAGTGGATCAAGGGGTCTGTGGCTTTCCCTCGAGGCTTTCCCACGAGGCTTTCCCACGAGGCTTTCACACAGGGCTGTCCCACGTGCCACCGTGGTGTGAGTCGATCCTCGGCTTGAAAGTCGAGGCAGTGCAGGGAAAACAGGTTTACCTGGAATGGACTGAGACATCTGGGGGACTCTGGGAATGGTGGCATGACACTGCAGTTCTCTCGCCTTTCCTGTGGAGAGCGTCTCCTCTTGAGATGCGACGGAAACGCAGGGAATTCTTTCCCGACCACGCACGGGAAAGGATCCCTCCTCTCGAGCTAGGATGCGTACACGGGCTCCTCTGGATGTGGGCGGGACTCTCGTGCTTCGTCTCGAGTGGAGACGGGTCTGTGGGGAAACTTCTTGAGTTGCAGCAACGGTGTGAAGGACCCTTTGGAATTTCCAGAGTTTAGGTGTGATTAGCCTCGAGACGCCTCAGCGGAAATGGGCCTCATCTCGCCTGGAGGGGAGAACCTCCTGGATTTTCTCGAGTTGCAGCAGGTGTTCTGGACTTACGACGGGGACCTCAGGGACCCGCTCTGGTGGCCTCAGGAAAGGCCTGTTCCCATGAGAGTTGCTCGGGGCCTCTCAGGATTCCTCTCCCATCGATGCCGGGGCCTAAGACCTTGTGTGGAGACGGTGTCCGAACCTGAGGATTCCTCTCCAGTGCTGACATGGATCTTGGGGTACTTCTGGAGTTTGTCCAGGGGAGTCAGTCCTCGGCTCCAGTGGGGACATGCATGTGCGCTTTCCTCCCGAGCTGTAGCAGCAGTGTCACCCTTCCCTTCGCATGGATCAAGGGATCTGTGGCTTTCCCTCGAGGCTTTCCCACGAGGCTTTCCCACGAGGCTTTCCCACAAGGCTGTCCCATGTGCCACCGTGGTGTGAGTCGATCCCCGGCTTGAAAGTTGAGGCAGTGCCGGGAAAACAGGCTTCCCTGGAATGGACTGAGACATCTGGGGGACTCTGGGAATGGTGGAACGACCCTGGAGTTCCTCTCGCCTTTCCTGTCGAGAGCGCCCCCTCCTGAGATGCGACGGGAAGGCCGGTAATTCTTTCCCGACCACGCAGGGAAAGGATCCCTCCTCTCGAGCTAGGAGGCGGAAACGGGGCTCCTCTGGAAGGGGGCGGGACTCTCGTGCTTCCTCTAGAGAGGAGGCGGGTATGTCGGGGAACTTCTTGAGTTGCAGTAAGGATGTGAAGGACGTTTTGGAAGTGTCAGTGGTTAGGTGTGATAAGCCTGGGGACGCCTCAGAGGAAATGGGCCTCATCTCTCCTGGAGGGGAGAACCTCCTGGATTTTCTTGTGTTGAGGCAGGTGCTCTCGACTTATGTCGGGAACCACAGGGACCCGCTCTGGTGGCCTCAGGAAAGGCCAGTCCCCATGCGAGTTGCTCGGGAGCCTCTCGGGATTTCTCTCCCGTCGATGCCAGGGCCTAAGACCTGGGGTGGAGTTGGTGCCGGAACCTGAGTATTCCCCTCAGTGCTGAGATGGATCTTGGGGTACTTCTGGAGTCTCCCCAGGGGCGTCAGTCCTCGTCTCGAGTGGGGGCATGCACGTGCGCTTTCCTCCCGAGCTGTAGCAGCAGTGTCAGGCTTCCCTTCGCCTGGACCAAGGGATCTGTGCCTTTCCCTTGAGGCTCTCCCACGAGGCTTTCCCAGGAGGCTTTCCACAGGGCTGTCCCAAGTGCCACCGTGGTGTGAGTCGATCCTCGGCTTGAAAGTCGCAGCAATCGAGGGAAAACAGTTTTCCCTGGAATGGACTGAGACATCTGCGGTACTCTCGGAATGGTGGCAAGACCTGGGAGTTCCTCTCGCCTTTCCTGTGGACAGCGCCTCCTCTTGAGATGCGACGGGAACGCCGGGAATTCTTTCCCGAACAAGCAGGGAAAGGATCCCTCCTCTGGAGCTAGTAGGAGGAAACGGGGCTCCTCTGGATGTGGGCGGGACTCTAGTGCATCCTCTCGAGTGGAGACGGGTATGTCGAGGAACTTCTTGAGTTGCAGCAAGGGTGTGAAGGACCCTTTGGAAGTTCCAGAGGTAAGGTGTGATTAGCCTCGAGACGCCTCAGCGGAAATTGGGCTCATCTCGCCTGGAAGGGAGAACCTCCTGGATTTTCTCGAGTTGCGGCAGGTGCTCTCGACTTACGACGGGGCCCTCAGCGACCCGCTCTGTTGGCCTCAGGAAAGGCCGGTCCCCATGCAGAGTTGTTCGGGCTCCTCTCGGGATTCCTCTCCCGTTGATGCCGGGGCCTAAGACCTTGTGTGGAATCGGTGCCAGAACCTGAGGATTTCTCTCCAGTGCTGACATGGATCTTGGGGTACTTCTGGAGTCCCCCAGGGGAGTCAGTCCTCGTCTCGAGTGGGGGCATGCACGTGTGCTTTCCTCTCGAGCTGTAGCAGAAGTGTCACGCTTCCCTTCGCATGGATCAAGTGATCTGAGGCTTTCCCTCGAGGCTCTCCCTCGAGGGTTTCCACAGGGCTGTCCCACTTGCCACCGTGGTGTGAGTCGATCTCCGGCTTGAAAGTCGAGGCAGTGCAGGGAAAACAGTTTTCCATGGAATGGACTGAGACATCTGGTGGAATCTGGGAATGGTGGAACGACCCTGGAGTTCCTCTCGCCTTTCCTGTGGAGAGCGCCTCCTCTTGAGATGCACCGGGAAAGCCGGCAATTCTTTCCGGACCACACAGGGAAAAGATCACTGCTCTCGAGCTTGGAGGCGGAAACAGGGCTCCTCTAGATGTGGGCGGGACTCTCGTGCTTCCTCTCGAGTGGAGACGGGTATGTTGGGGAACTTCTTGAGTTGCAGCAAGTGTGTGAAGGAGCCTTTGTAAGTTCCAGAGGTTAGGTGTGATTAGCCTTGAGACGCCTCAGCGGAAATGGTCCTCACCTCGCCTGTAGGGGAGAACCTCCTGGATTTTCTCGAGTGTGCGGCAGGTCCTCTCGACTTACCACGGGACCTCAGGGACCCGCTCTGGTGACCTCAGGAAAGGCCAGTCCCCATGCGCGTTGCTCGGTGGTCTCTCGGGATTCCTCTCCCGTCGATGCCGGGGCCTAAGACCTTGTGTGGTGTCGCTGCCGGAACCTGAGGATTCCTCTCCAGTGCTGACATGGATCTTGGGGTACTTCTGGAGTCTCCCCAGGGGAGTCAGTCCTCGTCTCGAGTTTGGGCATGCACGTGCGCTTTCCTCCCGAGCTGTAGCAGCAGTGTCACGCTTCCCTTCGCATGGATCAAGGGATCTGAGGCTTTCCCTCGAGGCTTTCCCTCGAGGCTTTCCCACGAGGCTTTCCCACAGGGCTGTCCCACGTGCCACCGTGGTGTGAGTCAATCCTCGGCTTGAAAGTAAAGGCAGAGCAGGGAAAACAGGTTTCCCTGGAATGGACTGAGACATCTGGTGGACTCTGGGAATGGAGGCACGACCCTGGAGTTCCTCTCGCTTTTCCTCTGGAGAGCGCCTCCTCTTGAGATGCTATGGGAACGCCGGGAATTCTTTCCGGACCACACAGGGAAAGGATCCTTGCTCTCGAGCTAGGAGGCGGAAACAGGGCTCCTCTGGATGTGGGCGGGACTACCGTGCTTCCTCTCGAGTGGAGACGGGTATGTCCGGGAACTTCTTGAGTTGCAGCAAGGGTGTGAAGGAGCCTCTGGAAGTTCCAGAGGTTAGGTGTGATTAGCCTGGGACGCCTCAGAGGAAATGGGCCTCATGTCGCCTGGAGGGAGAACCTCCTGGATTTCCTCGAGTTGCGGCAGGTGCTCTCGAATTCTGACGGGGACCACTGGGACCCGCTCTAATGGCCTCAGGAAAGGCCAGTCCCCTTGCTAGTTGCTCGGGGCCTCTCGGGATTACTCTCCCGTCGATGCCGGGGCCTAAGACCTTGTGTGGAGTCGGTGCCGAAACCTCAGGATTCCTCTCCAGTGCTGACATGGATCTTGGGGTATTTCTCGAGTCTCCCCAGAGGAGTCAGTCCTCATCTCGTGTGGGGCCATGCACGTGCGCTTTCCTCCCGAGCTGGAGCAGCAGTGTGACGCTTCCCTTCGCGTGTATCAAGGGATCTGTGCTTTCCCTTGAGGCTTTCCCACGAGGCTTTCCCACAGGGCTGTCCCACGTGTCACCGTAGTGTGAGTCGATCCTCGGCTTGAAAGTCGAGGTAGTGCAGGGAAAACAGGTTTCCCTGGAATGGACTGAGATATCTGGGGGACTCTGGGAATGGTGGCATGACCCTGGAGTTCCTCTCGCCTTTACTGTGGAGAGCGCCACCTCTTGAGATGCGACGGGAATGCCGGGATTTCTTTCCCGACCACGCAGGGAAAGGATACTACCTCTCGAGCTAGGAAGCGGAAACGGGGCTCCTCTGGATGTGGGCGGGACTCTCCTGCTTCCTCTCGAGTGGAGACAGGTATGTCGGGGAACTTCTTGAGTTGCAGCCAGGGTGTAAAGTTCCCTTTGGAAGTTCCAGAGGTTAGGTGTGATTAGCCTCGAGACACCTCAGCGGAAATGGGCCTCATCTCGCCTGAAGGGGAGAACCTCCTGGATTTTCTATAGTTGCGGCAGGTGCTCTCGACTTACTGACGGGGACTTCAGGGACCCGCTCTGGTGGCCTCAGGAAAGGCCAGTCCCCATGCGAGTTGCTCGGGGGCCTCTCGGGATTATTCTCCCGTCGACGCTGGGGCCTAAGACCTTGTGTGGAGTCAGTGCTGGAACCTGAGGATTCCTCTCCAGTGCTGACATGGATCTTGGGGTACGTCTGGAGTCTCGTCTCGAGTGGGGGCATGCACGTGCGCTTTCCTCCCGAGCTGCAGCAGCAGTGTCACGCATCCCTTCACGTAGATCAAGGGATCTGCGGCTTTCCCTCGAGGCTTTCCCACGAGGCTGACCCATGAGGCTTTCCACAGGGCTGCCCCACGTGCCACCGTGGTGTGAGTTGATCCTCGACTTGAAAGTCGAGGCAGTGCAGGGAAAACAGATTTCCCTGGAATGGACTTAGACATCTGGGGGATTCTGGGAATGGTGGAATGACCCTGGAGTTCCTCTCGCCTTTCCTGTGGAGAGCGCCTCCTCTTGAGATGCGACGGGAACGCCAGGAATTCTTTCGCGAGCAAGTAGGGAAAGGATCCCTCCTCTCGAGGTTGGGGGCGGAAACGGGGCTCCTCTGGATGTGGGCGGGACTCTCGTGCTTCCTCTCGAGTGGAGACGAGTATGTCGGGGAACTTCTTGAGTTGCAGCAAGGGTGTGAAGGACCCTTTGGAAGTTCCAGATGTTAGATGTGATTAGCCTCGAGACGCCACAGTGGAAATGGGCCTCATCTCGCCTGGGGGAGAACCTCCTGGATTTTCTCGAGTTGCAGGCAGGTGCTCTCGACTTATGACGGGGACTTCAGGGACCCGCTCTGGTGGCCTCAGGAAACGCCAGTCCCCATGCGAGTTGCTCGGGGGTCTCTAGGGATTCCGCTCCCTTCGAAGCCGGGGCCTAAGATCTTAGTGTGGAGTTGGTGCTGGAACCTAAGGATGCCACCCATAGTGCTGACATGGATCTTGGGGTACTTCTGGAGTCTCCCCAGGGGAGTCAGTCCTCGTCTCGAGTGGGGGCATGCACGTGCCGCTTTCCTCCCGAGCTGTAGCAGCAGTGTCATGCTTCCCTTCGCGTGTATCAAGGGATCTGTGTCTTTCCCTCGAGGCTTTCCTACGAGGCTTTCCCACGAGGCTTTCCCACAGGGCTGTCCCACGTGCCACCGTGGTGTGAGTCGATCCTCGGCTCGAAAGTCTAGGCAGTGCAGGGAAAACAGGTTTCCCTGGAATGGACTGAGACATCTGGGGGACTCTGGGTAATGGTGGCACGACCATGCAGTTCCTCTCGCCTTTCCTGTGGAGAGCGCCTCCTCTTGAGATGCGACGGGAACGCCGGGAATTCTTTCCCGACCACGCAGGGAATGGATCCCTCCTCTCGAGCATGGGGCGGAAACGGGGCTCCTCTGGATGTGGGCGGGATTCTCGTGCTTCCTCTCGAGTGGAGACGGGTATGGTGGGGAACTTCTTGAGTTGCAGCAAGGGTGTGAAGGACCCTTTGGAAATTCCAGATGTTTAGATGTGTATTAGCCTCGAGACGCCTCAGCGGAAATGGGACCTACATCTCGCCTGGATGGGAGAAACCTCCTGGATTTTCTCGACTTGCGGCAGGTGTTCTCGGACTTACGACGGGGACCTCAGGGACCCGCTCTGGTGGCCTCAGGAAAGGCCAGTGCCCATGGCAGTTGCTCGGGGGCCTCTCGGGATTCCTCTCCCGTCGATGCCGGGGCCTAAGACCTTGTGTGGAGTCGGTGCCGGAAACCTGAGGATTCCTCTCCAGTGCTGACATGGATCTTGGGGTACTTCTGGAGTCTCCCCAGGGGAGTCAGTCCTCCGTCTCGAGTGGGGGCATGCACGTGCGCTTTCCTCCCGAGCTGTAGCAGCAGTGTCGCTCTTCCCTTCGCTGTGGATCAAGGGATCTGTGGCTTTCCCTCGAGGCTTTCCCACTGAGGCTTTCCCATAGGGCTGTCCCACGTGCCACCCTTGGTGTGAGTCGATCCTCGGCTTGAAAGTCGAGGCAGTGCAGGGAAAACAGGTTTCCCTGGAATGGACTGAGACATCTGGGGGACTCTGGGAATGGTGGCACGACCCTGGAGTTCCTCTCGCCTTTCCTGTGGAGCAGCCTCCTCTTGAGATGCGACGGGAACACCTGGGAATTCTTTCCCGACCACGCAGGGAAAGGATCCCTCCTCTCGATCTAGGAGGCGGAAACGGGGCTCCTCTGGATGTGGGCGGGACTCTTCGTGCTTCCTCTCGAGTGGAGACGGGTATGTCGGGGAACTTCTTGAGTTGCAGGAAAGGGTGTGAAGGACACCTTTGGAAGTTCCAGAGGTTAGGTGTGATTAGCCTCGGACCCAGCCTAGTGGAAATGGGCCTCATCTCGCCGGAGGGGAGAACCTCCTGGATTTTCTCGAGTACGGCAGGTGCTCTTCCTCTCGTGACTTACGGACGGCGGACTTCCAGGACCCGCTCTAGGTGGCCTGAGGAAAGGACAAAGTCCCATGTGAGTTGATCGGTTGGACCGTCTCAGGAGATTCCTTTACTCGTCGCCCGGCGATGCTGGTTCCTAAAGCAGCTTTGATGCTGGAGTCGGGTGGCCGAGATCTAACCTGAGTGGACTTTCACATCTCACTCA
>NW_017219155.1:0-11540 GCF_001704415.2 Capra hircus | reverse complement strand
CTGATATGGATCTTGGGGTACTTCTGGAGTCTCCCAGTGGAGTCAGTCCTCGTCTCGAGTGGGGGCATGCACGTGCGCTTTCCTCCCGAGCTGTGCAGCAGTGTCACTCTTCCCTACGCGTGGATCAAGGGATCTGTGGCTTTCCCTCGAGGCTTTCCCATGAGGCTTTCAGGAGCCTTTCCCACAGGGCTGTCCCAACGTGCCATCGCGATGTGAGTCGATCCTCGGCCTTGAAAGTCGTGGCAGTGCAGGGAAAACAGGTTTCCCTGGAATGGACTGAGACATCTGGGGGACTCTGGGAATGGGGCCTGATACTGGAGTTCCTCTCGCCTTTCCTGTGGAGAGTGCCTACTCTTGAGATGAGACGGGAACGCTAGGAATTCTTTCCCGACCACGCAGGGAAAGGATCCCTCCTCTCGAGCTAGCAGGCGAAACGGGGCCAATCTGGATATGGGCGGGAACCTCGGGTTCCTCTTGAGTGGAGACGGGTATGTCGGGGAAATTCTTGAGTTGCAGCAAGGGTGTGAAGGACCCTTTGGAAGTTCCAGAGTTTAAGTGTGATTACCCCCTTGTTGCCTCAGCGGAAATGGGCCTCATCTCGCTGGAGGGGAGAACCTCCTGGATTTTCTCGAGTTGCAGCAGGTGCTCTAGACTTACGATGGGGACCTCAGGGACCTGTTCTGTTGGCCTCAGAAAAGGCCAGTTCCCATACGAGTAGCTTGGGGGCCTCTCGGGATTCCTCTCCCGTCGATGCTGGGGCCTAAGACCTTGAGTGGAGTCGGTGCCGGAACCTGAGGATTCCTCTCCAGTGCTGACATGGATCTTGGGGTACTTCTGGTGTCTCCCCAGGGGAGTCAGTCCTCGTCTCGGGTGGGGGCATGCACGTGCGCGTTCCTCCCGAGCTTTAGCAGCAGTGTCACGCTTCCCTTCCCGGGGATCAAGGGATCTGTAGCATTCCCTCGAGGCTTTCCTAGGAGGTTTCCCACGAGGCTTTCCCACAGGGCTGTCCCACGTGCCACCGTGGTGTTTGTCGATCCTCGGCTTAAAGTCGAGGCAGTGCAGGGAAAACAGGTTTCCCTGGAATGGACTGAGACATCCAGGGGACTCTGGGAATGGTGGCACGACCCTGGAGTTCCTCTCGCCTTTCCTGTGGAGAGCGCCTCCTCTTGAGATGTGACAGGAACACCGGGAATTCTATCCCGACCACGCAGGCGAAGGATACCTCCTCTCGAGCTAGGAGGCGGAATCGGGGCTCCTCTGGATGTGGGCGGGACTGTCGTGCTTCCTGTCGAGTGGAGACGGGTATGTCGGGGAACTTCTTGAGTTGCAGCAAGGGTGTGAAGGACCCTTTGGAAGTTCCAGAGGTTCGGTGAATATCCTGGAGACGCCTCAGCAGAAATGGGCCTCATCTCGCCTGTAGGGGAGAACCTCCTGGATTTTCTCGAGTTGCGGCAGGTGCTCTCGACTTACGACGGGGACTTCAGGGACCCGCTCTGGTGGCCTCAGGAAAGGCCAGTCCCCATGCTAGTTGCTCTGGGGCCTCTTGGGATTCCTCTCCCGTCAATATTGGTGCCTATGGCCTTGTGTGGAGTCGGTGCCAAAACCTGATGTTTCCTCTCCAGTGCAGACATGGATCTTGGGGTTCTTCTGGAGTCTCACCAGGGGAGTCAATCATCGTCTCGAGTGGGGGCATGCACGTGCGCTTTCCTTCCGAGCTGTAGTAGCAGTGTCACGCTTCCCTTCACGTGCAACAAGGGATCTGTGGCATTCCCTCGAGGATTTCCCACGAGGCTTTCCAACAGGGCTGTCCCACGTGCCACCGTGCTGTGAGTCGATCCTCGGCTTGAAAGTCGAGGCAGTGCAGGGAAAACAGGTTTCCCTGGAATGGACTGAGACATCTGGGGGACTCTGGGAATGGGGCCTGATCCTTGAGTTTTTCGCGCCTTTCCTGTGGAGAGCGCCTCCGGTTGAGATGCGACGGGAACGCTAGGAATTCTTTCCCGACCACGCAGGGAAAGGATCCCTCCTCTCGAGCGAGCAGGCGGAAACGGGGCCACTCTGGATATGGGCGGGACTCTCGGATTCCTCTTGAGTGGAGACGGGTATGTCGGGGAACTTCTTGAGTTGCAGCAAGGGTGTGAAGGACCCTTTGGAAGTTCCAGAGTTAAAGTGTGATTACCCCCTAGTTGCCTCAGCGTAAATGGGCCTCATCTCGCCTGGAGGGGAGAAACTCCTGGATTTTCTCGAGTTGCGGCAGGTGCTCTCGACTTATGATGGGGACCTCAGTGATCCGCTCTGGTGCCCTCAGGAAAGGCCAGTCCCCATGCGAGTAGCTCGGGGGCCTCTCGGGATTCCTCTCCCGTCGATGCTGGGGCCTAAGACCTTGTGTGGACTCAGTGCCGGAACCTGAGGATCCCTCTCCAGTGCAGACATGGATCTTAGGGTACTTCTGGAGTCTCCCCAGGGCAGTCAGTCCTCGACTCGAGTGGGGGCATGCACGTGCGCTTTCCTCCCGAGCTCTAGCAGCAGTGTCGCACTTCCCTTCGCGTGGATCAAGGGATCTGTGTCTTTCCCTCGAGGCTTTCCCACGAGGCTTTCCCACGAGGCTTTCCCACAGGGCTGTCCCACGTGCCACCGTGCTGTGAGTCGATCCTAGGCTTGAAAGTCGAGGCAGTGCAGGGAAAACAGGTTTCCCTGGAATGGACTGAGACATCTGGGGGACTCTGGGAATGGTGGCACGACCCTGGAGTTCCTCTCGCCTTTCCTGTGGAGAGCACCTCCTCTTGAGATGCAACGGGAACGCCGGGAACTCTTTCCCGACCACGCTGGGAAAGGATCCCTCCCCTCGAGCTAGGAGGCGGAAACGGGGCTCCTCTGGATGTGGGCGGGACTCTCGTGCTTCCTCTCGAGTGGAGACGGGTATGTCGGGAGACTTCTTGAATTGCAGCAAGGGTGTGTAGGACCCTTTGTAAGTTCCAGATGTTAGATGTGATTAGCCTCGAGACTCCTCAGCGGAAATGGGCCTTATCTCGCCTGGAGGGGGAACCTCCTGGATTTTCTCGAGTTGCGGCAGGTGCTCTCGACTTACGACGGGGACTTCAGGGACCCGATCTGGTGGCCTCAGGAAAGGCCAGTCCCCATGCGAGTTGTTCGGGGACCTCTCGCGATTCCTCTCCCGTCGATGCCGGGGCCTAAGACCTTGTGTGGAGTCGGTGCCGGAACCTGAGGATTCCTCTCCAGTGCTGATATGGATCTTGGGGTACTTCTGGAGTCTCCCCAGGGGAGTCAGTCCTCGTCTCGAGTGGGGGCATGCACGTGCGCTTTCCTCCCGAGCTGTAGCAGCAGTGTCACGCTTCCCTTCGCGTGGATCAAGGGATCAGGGGCTTTCCCTCGAGTCTTTCCCACAGGACTGTCCCACGTGCCACCGTGGTGTGAGTCTATCCTCGCCTTGAAAGTCGAGGCAGTGCAGGGAAAACAGGTTTCCCTGGAATGGACTGAGACATCTGGTGGACTCTGGGAATGTGGCACGACCCTGGAGTTCCTTTCGTCTTTCCTGTGGAAAGCGCCTCCACTTGAGATGCGACGGGAACGCCGGGAATTCTTTCCCGACCCTGCAGGGAAAGGATCCCTCCTCTCGAGCTAGGAGGCGGAAACGGGGCTCCTCTGGATGTGGGCGGGACTCTCGTGATTCCTCTTGAGTGGAGTCGCGTATGTCGGGGAACCTTCTTGAGTTGCAGCAAGGGTGTGAAGGACCCTTTGTAAGTTCCAGAGGTTAGGTGTGAGTAGCCTCGAGACGCCTCAGCAGAAATGGGCCTCATCTCGCCTGGAGGGGAGAACCTCCTGGATTTTCTCGAGTTGCGGCAGGTGCTCTCGACTTACGACGGGGACCTCAGGGACCCGCTCTGGTGGCCTCAGGAAAGGCCAGTCCCCTTGAGAGTTGCTCGGGGGCCTCTCGAGGGCCTCTTGGGTTTCCACTCCCGTCGATGCTGGGGCCTAAAACCTTGTGTGGAGTCAGTGCCAGAACCTGAGGATTCCTCTCCAGTGCTGACATGGATCTTGGGGTACTTCTGGAGTCTCCCCAGGGGAGTCAGTCCTCGTCTCGAGTGGGGGCATGCACGTGTGCTTTCCTCCCGAGCTGTAGCAGCAGTGTCACGCTTCCCTTCGCGTGGATCAAGGGATCAGGGGCTTTCCCTCGAGGCTTTCCCACGAGACTTTCCCACGAGGCTTTCCCACAGGGCTGTCCCACATGCCACCGTGGTGTGAGTCGATCCTCGGCTTGAAAGCCGAGGCAGTGCAGGGAAAAGAGGTTTCCCTGGAATGGACTGAGACATCTGGGGGACTCTGGGAATGTGGCACGACCCTGGAGTTCCTCTCGCCTTTCCTGGGGAGAGCGCCTTCACTTGAGATGCGACGGGAACGCCGGGAATTCTTTCCCGACCACGCAGGGAAAGGATCCCTCCTCTCGAGCTAGGAGGCGGAAACGGGGCTCCTCTGGATGTGGGCGGGACTCTCGTGCTTCCTCTCGAGTGGAGTCGGGTATGTCGGGGAACTACTTGAGTTGCAGCAAGGGTGTGAAGGACCCTTTGGAAGTTCCAGAGTTTAGGTGTGATTAGACTCGAGACGCCTCAGCGGAAATGGGCCTCATCTCGCCTGGAGGGGAGAACCTCCTGGATTTTCTCGAGTGTCGGCAGGTGCTCTCGACTTACGACGGGGACCACACGGACCCGCTCTGCTGGCCTCAGGAAAGGCCACTCCCCATGCGAGTTGCTCGGGGTCCTCTAGGGATTCCGCTCCCGTCGATGCCGGGGCCTAAGACCTTGTGTGGAGTCGGTGCCGGAACCTGAGGATTCCTCTCCATTGCTGACATGGATCTTGGGGTACTTCTGGAGTCTCCCAAGCGGAGTCAGTCCTCGTCTCGAGTGGGGGCATGCATGAGCGCTTTTGTCCCGAGCTGTAGCAGCAATGTCACACTTCTATTCGTGTGGATCAAGGGGTCTGTGGCTTTCCCTCGAGGCTTTCCCACAAGGCTTTCCCACGAGGATTTCCCAAATGGTTGTCCCACATGCCACCATGGTGTGAGTCGATCCTGGGCTTGAAAGTCGAGGAATTGCAGGGAGAACAGGTTTCCCTGGAATGGACTGAGACATGTGGGGGGTCTCTGGGAATGTGGCACGACCCTGGAGTTCCTCTCGCCTTTCCTGTGGAGAGCGCCTCTTCTTGACATGCTATGGGAACCCCGGGAATTCTTTCCCGACCACGCAGGGAAAGGATCCATCCTCTCGAGCTATGAGGCGGACACTGGGCTCCTCTGGATGTGGGCGGGACTGTCGTGCTTCCTCTCGAATGGAGACGGGTATGTCGGGAAACTACTTGAGTTGCAGTAAGGGTGTGAAGGACCCTTTGGAAGTTTCAGAGGTTAGGTGTGATTAGCCTCGAGACACATCAGCGGAAATGGGCCTCATCTCGCCTGGATGGGGGAACCTCCTGGATTTTCTCGAGTTGTGGCAGGTGCACTAGACTTATGACGGGGACCTCAGGGACGCGCTCTGGTGGCCTCGGGAACGGCCATTTCCTTGCGAGTTACTCGAGGGCCACTCGGGATTCCTCTCCCGTCGATGCCAGGGCCTAAGACCTTGTGTGGAGTCGGTGCCAGAACCTGAGGATTCCTCTCCAGTGCTGACATGGATCTTGGGGTATTCTGGAGTCTCCCCAGGGGAGTCAGTCCTCGTCTCGAGTGGGGCATGCAAGTGCACTTTCCTCCCAAGCTTTAGCAGCAGTGTAACGCATCCCTTCGCGTGGAAAAAGGGATCTGTGGCATTCCCTCGAGGCTTTCCCACGAGGCTTTCACACGAGGCTTTCCCACAGGGCTGTCCCACGTGCACCGTTGTGTGAGTCGATCCTCGGCTTGAAAGTCGAGGCAGTGCAGGGAAAACAGGTTTCCCTGGAATGGACTGAGACATCCGGGGGACTCTGGGAATGGTGGCACGACCCTGGAGTTCCTCTCGCTTTTCCTTTGGAGAGCGCCTCCTCTTTGAGATGCGACGGGAACGCCGGGAAATCTTTCCCGACCACGCAGGGAAAGGATCCCTCCTGTCGACCTAGGAGGCGGAAACGGGCCTCCTCTGGATGTGGGCGGGACTCTCGTGCTTCCTCTCGAGTGGAGATGGGTATATCGGGGAACTTCTTGAGTTGCAGCTAGGGTGTGAAGGACCCTTTGGAAGTTCCAGAGTTTAGGTGTGATTAGCCTCTAGTTGCCTCAGCGGAAATAGGCCTCATCGCGCCTGGAGGGAAAACCTCCTGGGTTTTCTCGAGTTGCGGCAGGTGCTCTCGACTTACGATGGGGACTTCAGGGACCCGCTCTCGTGGCCTCAGGAAAGGCCAGTCACCATGCGAGTTGCTCGAGGGCGTCTGGGGATTCCTCTCCCTTCGATGCTGTGGCCTAAGACCTTCTGTGGACTCAGTGCCGGAACCTGAAGATTCCTCTCCAGTGCAGACATGGATCTTTGGTAACTTCTGGATTCTCCCCAGGGCAGTCAGTCCTCGTCTCGAGTGGGGGCATGCACGTGCGCTTTCCTCCCGAGCTCTAGCAGTAGTGTCGCGCTTCCCTTCGCGTGGATCAAGGGATCTGTGTCTTTCCCTCGAGGCTTTCCCACGAGGCTTTCCCACAAGGCTCTCCCACGTGCCACCGTGGTGTGAGTCGATCCTCGGCTTGAACATCGAGGCAGTGCAGGGAAAACAGGTTTCCCTTGAATGGACTGAGACATCCAGGGGACTCTGGGAATGGTGGCACGACCCTGGAGTTCCTCTCACCTTTCCTGTGGAGATCGCCTCCTCTTGAGATGCAACGGGAACGCCGGGAATTCTTTCCCGACCACGCTGGGAAAGGATCCCTCCCCTCGAGCTAGGAGGCGGAAACGGGGCTCCTCTGGATGTGGGAGGGACTCTCGTGCTTCCTCTCGAGTTGAGTCGGGTATATCGGGGAACTTCCTGAGTTGCAGCAAGGGTGTGAAGGACCCTTTGGAAGTTCCAGAGGTTAGGTGTGATTAACCTCGAGACGCCTCAGCGGAAATGGGGCCTCATCTCGCCTGGAGGGGAGAACCTCCTGGATTTTCTCGAGTTGCGGCAGGTGCTCTCGACTTACGACGGGGTCCTCAGGGACCCGCTGTGGTGGCGTCAGGAAAGGCCAGTCCCCAAGCGAATTGCTCGGGGGCCTCTCGGGATTCCTCTCCCGTCGATGCCGGGGCCTAAGATCTAGTGTGGAGCCGGTGCCGGAACCTGAGGATTCCTCTCCAGTGCTGACATGGATCTTGGGGTACTTCTGGAGTCTCCCCAGGGGAGTCAGTCCTTGTCTCGAGTGGGGGCATGCACGTGCGCTTTCCTCCCCAGCTGTTGCAGCAGTGTCACGATTCCCTTCAAGTGGATCAAGGGATCATTGGCTTTCCCTCGAGGCTTTCCCACAGGGCTGTCCCACAGGGCTGTCCCACGTGCCACCGTGGTGTGAGTCGATCCTCGGCTTGAAAGTCGATGCAGTGCAGGGAAAACAGGTTTCCCTGGAATGGACTGAGACATCTGGGGGACTCTGGGAATGGTGGCACGACCCTGGAGTTCCTCTCGCCTTTCCTGTGGAGAGCTCCTCCTCTTGAGATGCGACGGGAACGCCGGGAATTCTTACCCGACCACGCAGGGAAAGGATCCCTCGTCTCAAGCCAGGAGGCGGAATCGGGGCTCCTCTGGATGTGTGCGGGACTCTAATGCTTCTTCTTATGTGGAGACCGGTATTTCGGGGAACTTCTTGAGTTGCAGCAAGGGTGTGAAGAACCCTTTGGAAGTTTCAGAGGTTAGGTGTGATAAGCCTCGAGACACCTCAGCGGAAATGGGCCTCATCTCGCCTGGAGGGCAGAACCTCCTAGATTTTCTCGAGTTGCAGCAGGTGCTCTAGACTTACGACGGGGACCTCAGGGACCCCGCTCTGCTGGCCTCAGAAAAGGCCAGTCCCCATTCGAGTTGCTTGGGGGCCTCTCCGGATTCCTCTCCCGTCGATGCCGGGGCCTAAGACCTTGTGTGGAGTCGATGCCGGAACCTGAGGATGCCTCTCCAGTGTGAAATGGATCTGGGGGTACTTGTGGAGTCTCCCCAGGGGAGTCAGTCCTCGTCTCGAGTGGGGGAATGCACGTGCGATTACTTCGCGAGCTGTAGCAGCAGTGTCACGCTACCCTTCGCGTTGATCATGGGATCTGTGGCTTTCCCTTGAGGCTTTCCCCGAGGGTTTCCCACGAGGCTTTCCTACAGGGCTGTCCCACGTGCCACCGTGGTGTGAGTCGATCCTCGGCTTGAAAGTCGAGGCAGTGCAGGGAAAACAGGTTTCCCTGGAATGGACTTAGACATCTGGGGGACTCTGGGAATGGTGGCATGACCCTGGAGTTCCTCTCGCCATTCCTGTGGAGAGCGCCTCCTCTGAGATGCGACGGGAACGCCGGGAATTCTTTCCCGAGCACGCAGGGAAAGGATCCCTCCTCTCGAGCTAGGAGGTGGAAACGGGGCTCCTCTGGATGTGGTCGGGACTCTCTTGCTTCCTCTCGAGTGGAGATGGGTATGTCGGGGAACTTCTTGAGTTGCAGCAAGGGTGTGAAGGACCCTTTGGAAGTTCCAGAGTTTAGGTGTGATTAGACTCTAGTTGCCTCAGCGGAAATAGTCCTCATCGAGCCTGGAGGGGAGAACCTCCTGGATTTTCTCGAGTTGTGGCAGGTGCTCTCGACTTACGATGGGGACTGCAGGGACCCGCTCTCGTGGCCTCAGGAAAGGCCAGTCCCCATGCGAGTTGCTCGAGGGCCTCTCGGGATTCTTCTCCCATCCATGCTGGGGCCTAAGACCTTCTGTGGACTCAGTGCCGGAACCTGAGGTTTTCTCTCCAGTGCAGACATGGATCTTAGGGTACTTCTGGAGTCTCCACAGGGCAGTCAGTCCTCGTCTCGAGTCGGGGCATGCACGTGCGCTTTCCTCCCGAGCTGTAGCAGCAGTGTCGCGCTTCCCTTCGCGTGGATCAAGGGATCTGTGTCTTTCCCTCAAGGCTTCCCCAAGAGGCTTTCCCACAGGGCTGTCCCACGTGCCACCGTGGTGTGATTCGATCCTCGGCTTGAAAGTCGACGCAGTGCAGGGAAAACAGGTTTCCCTGGAATGGAGTGAGACTTCCAGAGGATTCTGGGAATGGTGGCTCGACCGTGGAGTTCCTCTCGCCTTTCCTGTGGAGCCCGCCTCCTCTTGAGATGTGACGGGAACACCGGGAATTCTATCCCGACCACGGAGGGAAAGGATCCCTGCTCTGGAGCTAGGAGGCGGAAACGGGGCTCCTCTGGATGTGGGCGGGACTCTCGTGCTTCCTCTCGAGTGGAGACGGGTATGTCGGGGTACTTCTTGAGTTGCAGTAAGGGTGTGAAGGACTCTTTGGAAGTTCCAGAGGTAAGGTGTGATTAGCCTCGAGATACCTCAGCGGAAATGGGAATCAGCTCGCCTGGAGAGGAGAACCTCCTGGATTTTCTCGAGTTGCAGCAGGTCTCTCGACTTATGACAGGGACCGCAGGGACCCACTGTGGTGGCCTCAGGACAGATCAGTCCCCATGCAAGTTGTTCTGGGGCCTCTCGGGATTCCTCTCACGTGAATGCAGGGGCCTAAGACCTTGTGTGGAGTCGGTGCCAGAACCTGAGGATTCCTCTCCAGTGCTGACATGGATCTTGGGGTACTTCTGGAGTCTCCCCAGGGGTGTCAGTCCTCGTCTCGAGTGGGGCCATGCACGTGCGCTTTCCTCCGAGCTTTAGCAGCAGTGTCACGCTTCCCTTCGCGTGGATCAAGGGATCTGTGGATTTCCATCGAGGCTTTCCCACGAGGCTTTCCCACAGGGCTGCCCCACGTGCACTGTGGTGTGAGTCGATCCTCGGCTTGTAAGTCGAGGCAGTGCAGGGAAACCAGGTTCCCTGGAATGGACTGAGACATCTGGGGGACTCTGGCAATGGTGGCACGAACCTGGAGTTCCTCTCGCTTTTCCTCTGGAGAGCGCCTCCTCTTGAGATGCGACGGGAACGCCGCGAATTCTTTCCCCACCACGCAGGGAAAGGATCAAACCTCTCGAGCTAGGAGGCAGAAAACGTGGCTCCTCTTGTTGTGGGCGGCACTTTCCTGCTTCCTCTCGAGTGGAGACGGGTATGTCGGGGTACTTCTTGAGTTGCAGCAAGGGTGTGAAGGACCCTTTAGAAGTTCCAGAAGTAAGGTGTGATTATCCTCGAGATACCTCAGCGGAAATGGGCCTCATGTCGCCTGGAGGGGAGAACCTCCTGGATTTTCTCGAGTTGCGGCAGGTGCTCTCGACTTATGACGGGGACCTCAGGGACCCACTCTGGTGGCCTCAGGAAAGGCCAGTCCCCATGCGAGTTGCTCGGGGGCCTCTCGGGATTCCTCTCCCGTCGATGCCGGGGCCTAAGACCTTGTGTGGAGTCAGTGCCGGAACCTGAGGATTCCTCTCCAGTGCCAACATGGATCTCCGGGGACTTCTGTAGTCTCCCCAGAGGCGTAAGTCCTCGTCTCGAGTGGGGGCATGCACGTGCGCTTTCCTCCCGAGCTGTAGCAGCAGTGTCACGCTTCCCTTTTCGTGGATCAAGGGATCTGTGGCTTTCCCTCTAGACTTTCCCATGAGGCTTTCCCACGAGGCTTTCCCACAGTGCTTTCCCACGTGCCACCAGTGGTGTGAGTCGATCCTCGGCTTGAAAGTCGAGGCAGTGCAGGGAAACCATGTTCCCTGGAATGGACTGAGACACTCTGGGGACTCTGGCAATGGTGGCACGAACCTGGAGTTCCTCTCGCTTTTCCTCTGGGAGAGCGCGCCTCCTCTTGAGATGCGACGGGAACGCCGCGAATTCTTTCCCCACCACGCAGGGAAAGGATCAAACCTCTCGTGTTAGGAGGCGGAAACGTGGCTCCTCTTGATGTGGGCGGCACTTTCCTGCTTCCTCTCGAGTGGTGACTGGTATGTCGCGGAACTTCTTGAGTTGCAGCAAGGGTGTGAAGGACCCTTTGGAAGTTCCAGAGGTAAGGTGTGATTAGCCTCGAGATCCCTCAGCGGAAATGGGCTTCATGTCGCTTAGAGGGGAGAACCTCCTGGATTTTCTCGAGTTGCGGCATGTGCTCTCGACTTACGACGGGGACCTCAGGGACCCCACTCTGGTGGCCTCAGGAAAGGCCAGTCCCCATGCGAGTTGCTCGGGGCTTCTCGGGATTCCTCTCCCGTCGATGCCGGGGCCTAAGACCTTGTGTGGAGTCAGTGCCGGAACCTGAGGATTCCTCTCCAGTGCTGACATGGATCGTCCGGACTTCTGAATCTCCCCAGAGGCGTAAGTCCTCGTCTCGAGTGGGGGCATGCACGTCCGCTTTCCTCCCGAGCTTAGCAGCAGTGTCACGCTTCCCTTTTCGTGGATCAAGGGATCTGTGGCTTTCCATCTAGACTTTCCCATGAGGCTTTCCCACGAGGCTTTCCCTCAGGGCTTTCCACGTG
>NW_017219154.1:0-11541 GCF_001704415.2 Capra hircus | reverse complement strand
CGCGTGAAAGTCGAAGCAGTGCAGGGAAAACAGGATCCTCTGCAATGGACTGAGACATCTGGGGCACTCTTGGAATGGTGCACTACCCATGAGTTCCTCTCCCTTTCCTGTGCAGCGCGCCTCCTCTTGAGATGCATCGGAAACGTCGGAATTCTTTCCCGAGGAAGCAGGGAAGGATCCCTCATCTCGAGTTTGGAGGCGGAAACGGAGCTCCTCTGGAGTGGCCGGACCCTCGTGCTTCCTCTGAGTGGAGACCGGTAATGTCGGGGAACTTTTGAGTTGTAGCAAGGGTGTGTAGGACCCTTTGGAAGTTCCAGAGTTTAGGTGTGATTACTCTCGAACGCCGCAGAGAAAATGGGCCTCATCTCGACTGGAGCAGAGAACCTCCTGGATTTTCTCGAGTTGAGGCAGGTGCTCTCGGCTTACGACCGTGACCTCAGGGACAGTGAAGCAGATGTGTCACGCTTCCCGTCGCGGGGATCAAAGGGATCTGTGGCTTTCCCTCGAGGCTTTCCCACGAGGCTTTCACAGGGCTGTCCACGTGCCACCATGGTGTGAGTGGATCCTCGGCGTGAAAGTCGAGGCAGTGCAGTGAAAACAGGTTCCTCTGAAATGGACTGAGACATCTGGGGGACTCTTGGAATGGTGGCACGACCCTGGAGTTCCTCTCGTCTTTCCTATTGAGAGCCCTTGCTCTTGAGATGCCACGGGAATGCCGAAAAATCTTTCCTGACTAAGCAGGATAGGATCCTTCATCTCGAGCTGCCAGGCGGAAACGGGTTCCTCTGAATGTGGGCGGACCCTCGTGCTTCCTCTCGTGTGGAGACGGGTATGTCGGGGAACTTCTTGAGTTGAAGCAAGGACCCTTTTGAATTTCCAGAGTTTAGGTGTGGTTAGCCTGGAGACGCCTCAGCAGAAATGGGCCTCATCTCGCCTGGAGGGCAGAACCTCCTGGATTTTCTCGAGTTGGGCAGGTGCTCTCGATTTAGGACGGGGACCTCAGGGACCCGCTCTGGTGGCCTCAGGAAAGGCCAGTCCCCATGGGAGTTGCTCGGGGCCTCTCAGGATTCCTCTCCTTCGATACCGGGGCTAAGACCTTGTGTGGAGTCGGTGCCGGAACCTGAGGATTCCTCTCCAGTGCTACATGGATCTTGGGAACTTCTGGAGTCTCCCCAGGGAGCCAGTGCTCGTCTCGAGTGGGGCATGCCGTGCGCTTTCTCCCGATCTGTAGCAGCAGTGTTCCACTTCCTCGCGTGGATCAAGGGATCTGTGGCTTTCCCTCGAGCTTTCCCCGAGGCTTTCCCACAGGGCTGTCCCACGTGCCACCGTGGTGTGAGTCGATCCTCGGCTTGAAAGTCGAGGCATTGCAGGGAAAACAGATTTCCCTGGAATGGACTGAGACATCTGGGGACGCTGGAATGGAGGCACGACCCTGGAGTTCCTCTCGCCTTTCTGTGGAGAGGGCCTCCTCTTGAGATGCCACGCGAACGCCAGGAATTCTTTCCCGACCACGCAGGGAAATTATCCCTCCTCTCTAGCTAGGAGGCGGAAACGGCTCTCCTCTGGATGTGGGCGGGACTCTCGTGCTTCCTGTCGAGTGGAGACGGGTATGTTGGGGAACTTCTTGAGTTGCAGCAAGGGTGTGAAGGACCCTTTGTAAGTTCCAGAGTTTAGGTGTGATTAGCCTCGAGACCCCTCGCGAAATGGGCCTCATCTTGCCAGGAGAGGAGAAGCCTCCTGGATTTTCTCGAGTTGCGGCAGGTGCTCCTCGACTTACGAAGGGGACCTCAGGGACCCGCTCTGGGTGGCCTCAGGAAAGGCCAGTCCCCATGCGAGTTGCTCGGTGGCCCTCGGGTTTTCCTCTCCCGAACGATGCCGGGGCCTAAACCTTCTGTGGAGTCGGTGCCGAAACCTGAGGATTCCTCTCCAGTGCTGACATGGATCTTGGGGTACTTCTGGGAGTCTCCCCAGGGGAGTCAGTCCTCGTCTCGAGTGGGGGCATGCACTGTGCGCTTTCCTCCCAGAGCTGCAGCAGCATTGTCACGGTTCCCTTCGCGTGGATCAAGGGAACTGTGGCTTTCCCTCGAGGCTTTTCCCACGAGGCTTTCCCTCGAGGCTTTCCCACAGGGCTCTCCCACGTGCCACCGTGGTGTGACTCTATCCTCGGGCTTGAAAGTCGAGGCAGTGCAGGGTAAACAGGTTTCCCTGGAATGGACTGAGACATCCGGGGCATTTCAGGGAATGGTGGCACAACCTGGAGTTCCTCTCACCTTTACTGTTTAGAGCCCCTCCTCTTGAGATGCGACGGGAACGCCGGGAATTCTTTCCGGACACGCAGGGAAAGGATCCCTCCTCTCGAGCTAGGAGGCGGAAACACGGCTCATCTGAATGTGAGCTGGACTCTCGTGCTTCCTCTCGAGTGGAGACGGGTATGTCGGGGAACTTCTTGAGTTGAAGCAAAGGTGTGAAGGACCCTTTCGAAGTTCCAGAGTTTAGGTGTGATTAGACTCGAGACATCTCAGCGGAAAAGGGCCTCATCTCGCCTGGAGGGGAGAACCTCCTGGATATTCTCGAGTTGCGGCAGGTGCTCTCGACTTAGGACGGGGACCTCAGGGACCCGCTCTGGTGGCCTCAGGAAAGGCCAGTACCCATGCGAGTTGCTCAGAGGCCTTTCGGAATTCCTCTCCCATCGATGCCAGGCCCTAAGACCTTGTGTCGTGTCGGTGCCGGAACCTGAGGATTCCTCTCCAGTGCTGACATGGATCTTGGGGTACTTCTGGAGTCTCCCCAGGGGAGTCAGTCCTCGTCTCGAGTGGGGGCTTGCACGTGTGCTTTCCTCCAGAGCTGTAGCAGCAGTGTCACGCTTCCCTTCGTGTGGATCAAGGGATCAGTGGCTTTCCCTCGAGCGTTTCCCACGAGGCTTTCCACGAGGCTTTCCCACAGGGCTTTCCCTCGTGCAACCGTGGTGTGAGTCGATCCTCGGCTTGAAAGTGGAGGCAGTGCCAGGAAAACAGGTTTCCCTGGAATGGACTGAGACATATGGGGGACTCTGGGAATGGTGGCATGACCCTGGAGTTCCTCTCGCCTTTCCTGTGGAGAGCGCCTCCTCTTGAGATGCGATGGGAATGCAAGGAATTCTTTCCCGACCATGCACTGAAAGGATCCCTCCTCTCGAGCTATGAGGCAGAAAAGGGGCTCCACTGGATATGGGCGGGATTCTTGTGCTTCCTCTCAAGTGGAGACGGGTATGTCGGGGAACTTCTTGAGTTGAAGCAAGGGTGTGAAGGACTCTTTGGAAGTTCGAAAGTTTAGGTGTGATTAGCCTCGTGACGCCTTAGCGGAAATGGGCCTCAGCTCACCTGGAGGGGAGAACCTCCTGGATATTCTCGAGTTGCGGCAGGTGCTCTCGACTTACGACCTGGACCTCAAGGACCCGCTTTGGTGGCCTGAGGAAAGGCCAGTCCCCATGCGAGTTGCTCGGGGTCTTCTCGGGATTCCTCTCCTGTCGATGTCGGGGCCTAAGACCTTGTGTGCAGTCGGTACCGGAACCTGAGGATTCCTTTCCAGTGCTGACATGGATCTTGGGCTACCTCTGGATTCTCCCCAGGGATTCAGGCCTCGTCTCGAGTGGGGGCATGAGCGTGCCCTTTCCTCCCATGCTGTAGCAGCAGTGTCACGCTTCTGCTTGCGTGGACCAAGGGATCTGTGACTTTCCCTCGAGTCTTTCCCACGAGGCTCTCCACAGGGCTGTCCCACGTGTCTCGGTGGTGTGAGTCGATCCTCGGCGTGAAAGCCGAGGCAGTGCAGGGAAAACAGGTTCCTATGGAATGGACTGAGACATCTGGGGGAGTCTTGGAATGGTGGCACGACCCTGCAGTTCCTCTCCCCTTTCCTTTGGAGAGCGCCTCCTCTTGAGATGCGATGGGAATGCCGGGAATTCTTTCCCGACCAAGTAGGGAAAGGATCCCTCATCTCGAGCTACGAGCCGGAAACGGAGCTCCTCTGGATGTGGCCGGGACCCTCGTGCTTCCTCTTGAGTGGAGACGGGTATGTCGGGGAACTTCTTGAGTTGCAGCATGACTGTGAAAGACTCTTTAGAAGTTCCAGAGTTCACGTGTGATTAGCCTCGAGACACCTCAGTGGAAACGGGCCTCATCTCGCCTGCAGGGGAGAACCTCCTGGATTTTCTCGAGTTGCGGCAGGTGCTCTCGAGTTACGACGGAGACCTCAGGGACCCGCTCTGGTGACCTCAGGAAAGGCCAGTCCCCATGCGAGGTACTAGGGGGCCTCTCAGGATTCCTCTCCCGTCGATGCCGGGCCTAAGACCTTGTGTGGAGTCGGGACCGGAACCTGAGGATTCCTCTCCAGTGCTGACATGGATCTTGGCGTACTTCTGGAGTCTCCCAAGCTTGCGTCAGTCCTCGGCTCGAGTGGGGTCATGCACGTGCGCTTTCCTCCCGAGCGGTAGCAGCAGTGTCACGCTTCCCTTCTCGTGGATCAAGGAATCTGTGGCTTTCCCTGGACGCCTTTCCCACAGGCTTTCCCCCACCATGGCTGATCTCCCACCATGTGCGCAACAGTGGAATAGCCCGTGGAAAGCCTCGATGGGAAAGACCTCGCAGGAAAGCCCACAGATTCCTTGATCCACGAGAAGGGAAGGCGTGACACTGCTGCTAACCGCTCCGGGAGGAAAGCGCACGTGCATGACCCCCACTCGAGCCGAGGACTGACGCAAGCTTGGGAGACTCCAGAAGTACGCCAAGATCCATGTCAGCACTGGAGAGGAATCCTCAGGTTCCGGTCCCGACTCCACACAAGGTCTTAGGCCCCGGCATCGACGGGAGAGGAATCCTGAGAGGCCCCCTAGTACCTCGCATGGGGACTGGCCTTTCCTGAGGTCACCAGAGCGGGTCCCTGAGGTCTCCGTCGTAACTCGAGAGCACCTGCCGCAACTCGAGAAAATCCAGGAGGTTCTCCCCTGCAGGCGAGATGAGGCCCGTTTCCACTGAGGTGTCTCGAGGCTAATCACACGTGAACTCTGGAACTTCTAAAGAGTCTTTCACAGTCATGCTGCAACTCAAGAAGTTCCCCGACATACCCGTCTCCACTCAAGAGGAAGCACGAGGGTCCCGGCCACATCCAGAGGAGCTGCGTTTCCGGCTCGTAGCTCGAGATGAGGGATCCTTTCCCTACTTGGTCGGGAAAGAATTCCCGGCATTCCCATCGCATCTCAAGAGGAGGCGCTCTCCAAAGGAAAGGGAGAGGAACTGCAGGGTCGTGCCACCATTCCAAGACTCCCCCAGATGTCTCAGTCCATTCCATAGGAACCTGTTTTCCCTGCACTGCCTCGGCTTTCACGCCGAGGATTGACTCACACCACCGAGACACGTGGGACAGCCCTGTGGAGAGCCTCGTGGGAAAGACTCGAGGGAAAGTCACAGATCCCTTGGTCCACGCAAGCAGAAGCGTGACACTGCTGCTACAGCATGGGAGGAAAGGGCACGCTCATGCCCCCACTCGAGACGAGGCCTGAATCCCCTGGGGAGAATCCAGAGGTAGCCCAAGATCCATGTCAGCACTGGAAAGGAATCCTCAGGTTCCGGTACCGACTGCACACAAGGTCTTAGGCCCCGACATCGACAGGAGAGGAATCCCGAGAAGACCCCGAGCAACTCGCATGGGACTGGCCTTTCCTCAGGCCACCAAAGCGGGTCCTTGAGGTCCAGGTCGTAAGTCGAGAGCACCTGCCGCAACTCGAGAATATCCAGGAGGTTCTCCCCTCCAGGTGAGCTGAGGCCCATTTCCGCTAAGGCGTCACGAGGCTAATCACACCTAAACTTTCGAACTTCCAAAGAGTCCTTCACACCCTTGCTTCAACTCAAGAAGTTCCCCGACATACCCGTCTCCACTTGAGAGGAAGCACAAGAATCCCGCCCATATCCAGTGGAGCCCCTTTTCTGCCTCATAGCTCGAGAGGAGGGATCCTTTCAGTGCATGGTCGGGAAAGAATTCCTTGCATTCCCATCGCATCTCAAGAGGAGGCGCTCTCCACAGGAAAGGCGAGAGGAACTCCAGGGTCATGCCACCATTCCCAGAGTCCCCCATATGTCTCAGTCCATTCCAGGGAAACCTGTTTTCCTGGCACTGCCTCCACTTTCAAGCCGAGGATCGACTCACACCACGGTTGCACGAGGGAAAGCCCTGTGGGAAAGCCTCGTGGAAAGCCTCGTGGGAAACGCTCGAGGGAAAGCCACTGATCCCTTGATCCACACGAAGGGAAGCGTGACACTGCTGCTACAGCTCTGGAGGAAAGCACACGTGCAAGCCCCCACTCGAGACGAGGACTGGACTCCCCTGGGGAGACTCCAGAAGTACCCCAAGATCCATGTCAGCACTGGAGAGGAATCCTCAGGTTCCGGCACCGACACGACACAAGGTCTTAGGGCCTGGCATCGATGGGAGAGGAATTCCGAAAGGCCTCTGAGCAACTCGCATGGGTACTGGCCTTTCCTGAGGCCACCAGAGCGGGTCCCTGAGGTCCCCGTCCTAAGTCGAGAGCACCTGCCGCAACTCGAGAATATCCAGGAGGTTCTCCCCTCCAGGCGAGATGAGGCCCTTTTCCGCTGAGATGTCTCGAGTCTAATCACACCTAAACTCTGGAACTTCGAAAGGGTCCTTCACACTTTGCTTCAACTCAAGAAGTTCCCCGACATACCCGTCTCCACTCGAGAGGAAGCACGAGAGTCCAGCTCACATTCAGATGAGCCGTGTTTCCGCCTCCTAGCTCGAGAGGAGGGATCCTTTCCCTGCGTGTCCGGAAAGAATTCCCGGCGTTCCCGTCGCATCTCAAGAGGAGGGGCTCTAAACAGTAAAGGTGAGAGGAACTCCAGGTTGTGCCACCATTCCCTGAAAGCCCCGGATGTCTCAGTCCATTCCAGGGAAACCTGTTTACCCTGCACTGGCCTCGACTTTCAAGCCGAGGATAGAGTCACACCACGGTGGCACGTGGGAGAGCCCTGTGGGAAAGCCTCGAGGGAAAGCCTCGTGGAAAGCCTCGAGGGAAAGCCACAGTTCCCTTGATCCACGCGAAGGGAACCGTGACAATGCTGCTGCAGCTCGGGAGGAAAGCGCACGTGCATGCCCCCACTCGAGACGAGGACTGACTCCCCTGGGGAGACTCCAGAAGTACCCAAGATCCATGTCAGCACTGGAGAGGAATCCTCAGGTTTCGGCACCGACTCCACAGAAGGTTTAGGCCCCGGCATCGTCGGGAGAGGAAACCCGAGGGCCACCGAGCAACTCGCATGGGGACTGGCCTTTCCTGAGGCCACCAGAGCGGGTCCCTGAGGTCCCCTTCGTAAGTCGAGAGCACCTGCCGCAACTCGAGAAAATCCAGGAGGCTTTCCCCTCCAGGGGAGATGAGGCCCATTTCTCGCTGAGGCGTCTCGAGGCTAATCACACCTAACCTCTGGAACTTACAAAGGGTCCTTCACACCCTTTCTGCAACTCAAGAAGTTCCCCGACAATACCCGTCTCCACTTCGAGAGGAAGCACGAGAGTCCCTCCCACATCCAGAGGAGCCCCGTTTCCGCCTCCTAGCTCGAGAGGAGGGATTATTTCCCTGCGTGGTCGGGAAGGAAAATCCCGGCATTCACATCGCATCTCAAGAGGAGGGCGATCTACACAGTAAAGGCGAGAGGAACTCCAGGGTCGTGCCCACCCATTCCCAGCGTTCCCCAGATGTCTCAGTCCATTCCAGGGGAAACCTGTTTTCCCCTGCACTGCCTCGACTTTCACGCCGAGGATCGACTCACACCACGGTGGAACGTGGGACAGACCTGTGGAAACCCTCGTGGTAAAGCGTCGAGGGAAAGCCCACAGATCCCTTGATCCATGCGATGGGAAGTGTGACACTGCTGCTACAGTTCGTGAGGAAAGCTCACGTGCATGCCCCACACGAGATGAGCACTGACTCCCCAGGGGAGACTCCAGAAGTACGCCAAGATCCATGGTAGCACTGGAGAGGAATCCTCAGCTTCCAGCCCCGACTCCACACAAGGTCTTAGGCCCCGACATCGACGGGAGAGTAGTCCCGAAAGGCCCTCTTGCAACTCCCATGGGCACTGGCCTTTCCTGAGGCCACCAGAGCGGGTCCCTGAGTTCCCCGTCGTAACTCGAGAGTCCCTGCCCAACTCTAGAAAATCCAGGAGGTTCTCCCCTCCAGGCGAGATGAGGCCCATTTCCTCTGAGGTGTCTGGAGGCTCATCACACCTAAACTCTGGAAATTCAAAAGGGTCCTTGCTTCAACTCAAGAAGTTCCCCGACATACCCGTCTCCACACGAGAGGAAGCACGAGGGTCCCGCCCACATTCAGAGGAACCCCGTTTCCGCCTGGCAGCTCGAGATGAAGGATCCTATCCTGCTTAGTCAGGAAAGATTTTTCGGCATTCCGTGGCATCTCAAGAGCAAGGGCTCTCAATAGGAAAGACGAGAGGAACTCCAGGGTCGTGCACCATTCCAAGAGTCCCCCAGATGTCTCAGTCCATTTCAGAGGAACCTGTTTTCACTGCACTGCCTCGACTTTCACGCCGAGGATCCACTCACACCATGGTGGCACGTGGGACAGCCCTGTGGAAAGCCTCGTGGGAAAGCCTCGAGGGAAAGCCACAGATCCCTTGATCCCCGCGACGGGAAGCGTGACACATCTGCTTCACTGTCCCTGAGGTCACGGTCGTAAGCCGAGAGCACCTGCCTCAACTCGAGAAAATCCAGGAGGTTCTCTGCTCCAGTCGAGATGAGGCCCATTTTCTCTGCGGCGTCTCGAGAGTAATCACACCTAAACTCTGGAACTTCCAAAGGGTCCTACACACCCTTGCTACAACTCAAGAAGTTCCCCGACATACCGGTCTCCACTCCAGAGGAAGCAACGAGGGTCCGGCCACTCCAGAGGAGCTCCGTTTCCGCCTCCAAACTCGAGATGAGGGATCCTTCCCTGCTTCCTCGGGAAAGAATTCCCGACGTTTCCGATGCATCTCAAGAGGAGGCGCGCTGCACAGGAAAGGCGAGAGGAACTCATGGGTAGTGCCACCATTCCAAGAGTGCCCCAGATGTCTCAGTCCATTGCAGAGGATCCTGTTTTCCCTGCACTGCTTCGACTTTCACGCCGAGGATCGACTCACACCACGGTGGTACGTGGGAGAGCCCTGTGGAAAGCCTCGTGGGAAAGCCTCGAGGGAAAGCCACAGATCCCTTGATCCACGCGAAGGGAAGCGTGACACTGCTGCTACAGCACGGGAGGAAAGCGCACGTGCATGCCCCCACTCGAAACTAGGACTGACTCCCCTGGGGAGACTCCAGAAGTACCCCAAGATGCATGTCAGCCCTGGAGAGAATCCTCAGGTTCCAGCCCCGACTCCACACAAGGTCTTAGGCCCTGGCATCAACGGGAGAGGAATAGCGACAGGCCTCTAGCAACTCGCATGGGACTGGCCTTTCCTGAGGTCACCAGAGCGGGTCCATGAGGTCCCCGTCGTAAGTCGAGAGCACCTGCCGCAACTCGGTAAAATCCAGGAGGTTCTCCCCTGCAGGCGAGATGAGGCCCTTTTCCCCTGAGGTGTCTGGAGGCTAATCACACGTGACCTCTGAACTTCCAAAGAGTCTTTCACAGTCATGCTGCAACTCAAGAAGTTCCCTGGCATACCCGTCTCCACTCAAGAGGAAGCACGAGGGTCCCGGCCACATCCAGAGGAGCTCCGTTTCCGGCAAGTAGCTCGAGAGGAGGATCCTTTCCCTGCTTGGTCGGGAAAGAATTCCCGCATTCCCATCGCATCTCAAGAGGAGGCGCTCTCGAAAGGAAAGGGGAGAGGAACTGCAGGGTCGTGCACCATTCCAAGACGCCCAGATGTCTCAGTCCATTCCACAGGAACCTGTTTTCCCTGCACTGCCTCGGCTTTCATGCCGAGGATCGACTCACACCACCGTGACACGTGGGACAGCCCTGTGGGAAAGCCTCGTGGGAAAGACTCGAGGGAAAGCCACAGATCCCTTGGTCCACGCAAGGGAAGCGTGACACTGCTGCTACAGCATGGGAGGAAAGGGCACGCTCATGCCCCACTCGAGACGAGGCCTGACTCCCTTGTGGAGACTCCAGAAGTACCCCAAAATCCATGTCAGCACTGGAGAGGAATCCTCAGCTCCCGGCCCCGACTCCACACAAGGTCTTAGGCCCCGGCATCGACGGGAGAGGAATCACAAGAGGCCCCTAGCAACACGCATGATGACTGGCATTTCTGCGGCCGCCAGAGCGGGTCCCTGAAGTCCCCATGGTAATCGAGAGCACCTGTTGAAACTTGGGAATATCCAGGAGCCTCTCCTTTCCAGGCGACATGAGGCCCATTTCTGCTGAGGCATCTCGAGACTAACCACACCTAACCTCTGGAACTTCCAAAGGGTCCTTCACACCCTTGCTGCAACTCAAGAAGTTCCCGACATACCGTTCCTCTTCACGTTCTGCCATAATGGTGGTGTCATCTGCATATCTAAGTTTATTGATATTTCTACCGGCAATCTTCATTCCAGCTCATGTATCTTCCATCCCAGCATGTTTCATGATGTACTCTGCATATAAGTTAAATAAACAGGGTGACAATATACAGCCTTGACATACTCCTTTTCCTTTTTGGAACCAGTCTGTTGTTCCATGTCCTGCTCTAACTGTTGCTTCCTGACCTTCATCCAGATTTCTCAAGAGGCAGGTTAGGTGGTCTGGTATTCCCATCTCTTTCAGAATTGTGGCTAAAACAACAGTATAAGGACCTTTCCAATGTCAGGCCAAGGAATTGTGTTTCCAGTCATTGAGCCACACCTGATCACTGAGCACAAATTCATGAATCTGTTCCTCAAGGGGGAATGAGATTCTTTTTTATACAAACTTAGTTCCTGATTTATTACCTTACCTAATTGTTCCATCTGCTGTGAAATCCCACCCCCTTACTTGTGGTAAATCTGCTAACACCTGCCTCACTGTGGCAGGGGGTCTCCCATAGAAAATTTCATAAGGACAACAACTGTGGGAACGTGCGGTTACCCGTAATATGAGTAAGTCTGCCGGAAGCAAGCCCATCCATGTACAGTCAGTCTCTATGATCCATTTTGAAAGTGTCTCTTCAAGAGTTTGGTTGTTTCTTTCCACCATTCCAGAACACTGGGGCCTATATGCTGTATGTAATTTCCACTGATATTTAGAGCTTCACATACCTGTTAATTAACGCGGCTACAAAAGACAGGGCCATTGTCGGATTCTATACTGGTTGGAAACCCAAGTCTGGGAATTATTTCTCAAATCAGCGAGCTACTCATTTTCTTTTCAGATCAGGTAGGGAAGGCCTCTGCCCAACCGGAGAAGGTACCTACTATTCTAGTAAGTCATGATAACAGGTGACTGCCTTTGCTTCCCCGAAGGACACTCGCTTTCCCTGCATCCTGAGAACTCCACGTCTCAGCCAGTTGGAAAAAGCGCTTCTTGGAGGTCATTATTCAGGG